>NC_092420.1:40545076-40845076 GCF_040894005.1 Engystomops pustulosus | reverse complement strand
ATGTCTACAATGTTATCATTTTTAGGACTGTATGACCTTTTGATCATTTTTTTTATTTAAAAAAAAAAATTGAATGGCAAAAAAGTGGCATTATCGAGATTTTCCGTTACGGGTTAAATGAGGTGAAAATGAGGTTATATTTTGATTGGGCATTTTCGGAAGTGGCGATACCTAATGTGTTTAGAATTTTTACTGTTTATCAGTTCTAGGGAAAGGGGGGTGATTTGAGGGTGTTTTTTTTTTTTTTTTTTTTTAACTTTTATTTTTACTATTTTTCAGACTCCCTAGGGTACTTTTTAACTCAAGTTTGTCTGTACGATCCTATCATATACTGCCATACTACGGTATGTCAGTACATGGGGATTTTACTCCTCATTCATTACAATGTGCCTGATAGCACATTGTAATGAATGGGCTAACCCAAAGCAGCCTCGGGTCATCAGAAGACCCGAGGCTGCCATGGCGATGGATCGCTGCTCCCCAATGGCGTCACTGGGAGCGACAATCCTGAGAAGGATGGCGCTGCATGGGCCGGCGGCGATCAGCGGGAAAACACCCATGATCGGTGCTGGCACCGATTGCGGGTGTTACCAGTAAGCCTTTGCTGCAATATGCAGCAGACTTACCAGCTATGGAGAGGGCTCAGCCCGTGAGCCCTCTCCATGCACCTGGCACATGTCGGTAAGGGGTTAAAAATATGCGAATCCGCTCCACTGCAAACTAAATTTGCAAGTCTCCGCCTATAGACTGCTATGAGAGCTGATGAAGTCACCAGCTCTCTCCCGAAATCTCGCACATATGTTATAACCACTCTCAAAAGATGAGAACTGCGGCTGTGCGAGGACAAAAGCAGTGCAGACAGAGCATAGATGTGCCTTTGTAATCCTTCACAAAGATAAAAATATGGGGCGGCACTCACCGAATCCGTGTGCAGAAATTTATTTTAAATCAGCAGAGTGGTGACATGCACAGACAAGTCAGACCGCGGCAAGCGACGGCCATTTCGCGCCGATATGGCGCTTTCTCAACCCTAGAGGGCGTTGGAGGTGATTATTACGTTTATTATTTTAAAGGGCAGTGCTGTACATTATTGATGGGGCTGCTACTGGACATTTTATTAAAAAGTAGTTGCTGCATTTCCCACTCCCAGGCTTATATTCAAGTCAATACATTTTCCAAGGTTTTTTGTGGTATAAATGGGTACCTCTGCTTACACTTGAGTTTATACAGTAGGTTTTTCAACTGACAGATTGTGGGAGAGCAGTCGCCCAGGAATATAAACCAAGCACACTTACACAGAGGTGTGTGTCTCCTTTGGCAGAATCTTTTTGTAGCTCTTATTTAAAAAAAAAAAAAAAAAAAAAAAGCTTTAAAATGATGCAAATTAGCATTAAAGGCCTCTGGCGCAATTAATGGTTAATAATAGTAATTCTTTATATAGCGCACACAGATTACGCAGCTCTGCACAGAGCTTGCAAAATCAGTCCCTGTCCGCATGGGGTTCAATCTTATCAACTTACCAGTGTGTTTTTGGAGTGTGGGAGGAACCCGAGGAAACCCACACAAACACGGAGAGAACATACAAACTCTTTGCAGAAGTTGACCTGGGGAATGTTTTAAAGCTTTTCTTTGTAAAGGGCATAAGAAGCTAAAAGAAGATTGGATCCTGTCAGAGGGCACACACCTTCATATATGCTGGGTTTACAATCCATGATAGATTTTCTTCCAAAGAGGAATATGAATAAGGGTTGTAGCTTAGGCTTATACTCAAAAGTTTCTAGTCCAGGCCACAAGGAGCATAAGCGAAAGAATTTGGCAAGGTGGCATTCAGTTTGGGCATCTGACACCTTTTGCAGTGTTGGCCTGTTGGGTAATACAGGAAAGCATCCGGCAAAGCGGCCCCAGCCTGTGCTTTAGGGCTGCGCAAAGTGGACAGAAAAAATGTTTGGGCACTTGGATATCCACAGTGGCGTAACTAGAATCTGATGGGCCCCAGTGCAAAGTCTGTGCCAGGCCCCCTGCTTATAATGTAAGGTTTATGGTACTTGTCTTCTCATATGGGAAATTGACACCTTATGGGCCCCGTAAACCTCTTGGGCCCGGGTGCGATCGCACCCTCTGCACCCCCTCAAGTTACGCCCCTGGATATCCACATGCTACAAAGAATGCTGTAACTTTAGCTGTGTGATCATTTTAAGTAAGTCTATGCTTCCAGCTACAGACACGGGCAGAAGCTTCCAAACTGCCACTTTATTTTTAAGGTAGGTCATCAAAGGGGCAATGTTGAAAGAGGAGTTAAGTATCCCACACAATGTGAACCCCCAGGTTCTTAAATTCCTCCACTATCTGTAAATCGCAGAGCTCTGATCGCCATTCATAGTATTTTCTACTTAGTCATATAAGAAAGCACTTTGTCTAAACGAAATGGCCCTGATCTAAATGTATAATCTCCACTGTTACCCGGCTTGAAGGATACCTACCATCAGATTAGCTGTAATAGACTGTCCTAAAATTGCTTGTTACCTTTTAGAGGGATGATACAAGTATCTCCAGCATATTCCTGTCCAGAGAATATAAGGTTTTAAATATATGTAAATTGGCTTCAAGCGCTCTTGAAGGATCTGCTCTTTGTTAAGCTTTCTATGCTTCTTATGCCCTGGTTTGTACAAAAAAGGCTTTAAAAAGTATGCAAATAAGTCCTAGGGGCACCAAGCTCCATTAACATCTATGGAGCCTGGAGCCCCTCAGGCTCATGTATATAATTTTAAAAGCTTTTTTTTTTGTACAACCATAAGGGGCCCTAATATGCAGTACCAGAGGAGAGGAGGAAGCCTCCTTCGCTATCCAAGCCATCAATTTATCTGGATGATTACCTATTTCAAAATACAACTGTTCTTGGAAGAATAGTTTCCTGTCTGTCTTTTCCTTCACCATCTTAAGGTAACCAGAGATGGTCTGCTCCACCTCAGGGTTGCTTACAAAGGACACTTCTGCCTCTCTACATGCCCTGACTAATTGTTCATCCTGCAGTGCTGAAGATCATTTAACAAAGAAAATGAATGAACATGGGCAACCCCAAAAATAAGTCTTCAAGGTGACCCAGATTAGTAAGTCATTCACATCCGTATTAATTACCTCCAAAAAACAGTGGGGCAGGGATCCTGTCTGTGACTTTAAGATTAAGCCAGAATGGATGAATTCTATTAGTCATCATCATCATCATCCCCCTCCTCCTCCTCTCCACCTCCCCCCAAGAATGGCTGAGGAGAAGAGGACTGTTTTGACAAACAGCTGTATACTTGGGGTGCCAAACATATAGTCAGTCCTCTATGAACTGTGACACCTAATGGTGTGGCACATAAATTCTTGCAAAGTTGGAAGAAAGGATTTCCACATTCTCCTAACCCAGTGGAGGCGAACATACCTTGCCAAATTGAAATCTCCCATAAGTAAGACTTAAGGCCCACGGTATTGAGATGCGAAAGTAACTACATCCTGAAGGATTTGAAGGGAGTCGAGGAAGGATTATATAGACCCATTAGTACTATTGGCTTAACCTCTAGGCGCACTTGGACGTTATAGTACGTCCCTGCGGGTAGATACTTCCTGCACTGGGACGTGCTATAACATCCTGCTTCTGGCACCGGCTCCCAAATGGGGCCTACACCAAAAGCAGCGTCTGTCAGCTGTTTAATACAGCTGACACCATGCTGTAACACCCGCGATCGGAGCTGGCTCTGAATGTGGGTGTTAAGCCCTTACACGCCGCGGTCAAGTATGACCTCGGCATATAAGGGTCTTCACCAGCAGGGGATCCGATCCTCTTCTGGGCAGCCCCAAGGGCACCGGAGCTGCCCGATCTCCCTGTCAGTGAGACCCCTTTCGGGTCTGACTGTAAACTGTCTGTGCATGCAGTTTACACTGCTCTACAATGAAAAAGTATTGTAGAGCAGTGTATTGGACTTGAAGTAAAAAGTTAAAAACACTAAAGTTCAAACATAAGAATAAATAAAAAAATAAATACATAAAAATATAGGCCCCTAAAATGTCACTTTCCTATAAAAACACTTAAGTATAAAAACAAAAAAAACGCCACATATTATGTATTGCAGGCTCCGTAACAATCTGTAAAACAGAATTGTTACTGGACCTGCACAGTAAACGCCTGGGGGAAAAAACCCGCAAAATACGGTCCGGAAAAAAGAATTTTTAATTAATACCTTTAAAAAAAATGCATTAAAAAGTGAAAAAAAAGTTACACACTCTAAAATAAGATCACGGAAAAGAACAACTCTTCTCCCAAAAAATAAGCCCTTAACCAGGTTTGTCATCCGAAAAATAAAAAAGTTCTGCATATGACAAAATGGTGACGCAAAAATAAACAAGATTTTCTCCAAATTTAGTTTTTATTCAGTAAAATTTTATAAAACCCTCAAAACTCCCACATATTTGGTATCGCTGCATCTGTGACAATTTGCATAATAAAACTGAATCGTTATTCCATCTGCAAAGTTAACCCCGTAAAAAAAACCCCACAAACGCTCCAAATTTTTTTTTATTAATACCCTTTCAAAAAAATGTTCTAAAAAGTGATAAAGTTGCGCACTTTAAAATAAGAGCATTAAGAAGAGCAATCATTCTTGCAAAAAATAAGCCCTTAACCAGATTTGTCAGCCGAAAAATAAAGAAGTTGTGCAAATGAAAGTCGGTGATGCTAAAATTAACAAAATTCTCCAAATTACTTTTTTTTTTTTTCCAGTAAAAATGGGGGGGCGGGGGGGGGGGGAGATAAAACTATATAAATGAGGTCTTTTCGTTATCGTGGAGATCCAGAGAATAAAAATAATATACTATTTTTATGGTATGGTTAATGGTCAAAAGAGAAAAATCTTCTTAAAAATTGATTTTCATTTCCTCCACCAACAACCATTGTCCATCCAAAATGTATTGTCAAAAAATATTACAATTTGCAGACCGCACCTCCATTTTGTTTTAACCTCTATAAAACACCTAAAGGGTTAGCAAACTTCTTAAAAGTGCTTTTTCGTACATTGAGGGGTGTAGTTTCCATAATGCGGTAATTTACAAGTCTAGCTATTATTTAGGCCTCTCACAGTCAAGTAAAAGTTGAGCAGGTCCATCTTAATACAGGTTTTGCTGATTTTCCCCAAAATTTTAAAAATGGCACCTAAATTCTGAGCCTCATAACATTCTAGTAAAATTGTGTTATCTTAATCCATGCCAACAGAAAGCAGACATTTGGGAAATGTAAGTTATGAATTTATTTGGGTGCTATGACTATCTGCATCAAAAGTAGAAAATTTTTCCAAAACTTTTGCTAAATATCATTTTTTTTTTTTTTTTTTTTTTCTTCATAACCAAACACAAAAGATATCATCCAAATTTTTAAACGAATTTGAAGTAAATTGTGTCACGAGAAGAAATTATCAAAATCCCCCGGATATCTTATAGCGTTTCAAATCTATAAGCACTTAGTGACACAGGGCAACTTTGAAAAATGGGACCACGTCCTAAAGGCCAAAATAGGCAGAGTCCCATAGGGGTTAAATAAAAGTAGAGCGTAAACAAAAAACCAAATGGGTAGAGAACAGACTGCACCAAACTCTTAAAGAACTACCAATAGCTTGCAATACTCTAACCATGTGTCAAACGGTGTAGAATAAAAATAACAAATACAGGCAGTCCCCGGGTTACATACAAGATAGGGTCCATTGGTTTGTTCTTAAGTTGAATTTGTATGTAAGTCGAAACTGTATGTTATATAATTGTAGTCCCAGACAAAAAATTTCTTCGCCCCAGTGACAATTGGTCCCATTACAGCAAAAAAATTTTGAAACTCCAAGAATTATCATTAAAGCTTCATTACAGACTCCTTACAGCTGATAATTGTAACCTGGGATTATAGTAAAGCATCCTTAGAGCTTCACCAGAGGTCACAGGGGGCAGTGGGGTCTGTCTTTACCTAGGGGTCGGGTGTAAGTAGGGATCTGCCTGTATACTGAAGATGAATAACTACACTACCACATCCCATTGAATTATGAAGTAGACAGATGTTTTTTAATGTCCTTACTTTTTTTTTTTTTCAGGGCAAACAGACCCATTGTTTCCTATGGGTCTGTTCACATGTCTGTTTTTTTTTTTTTTTTTTTTTTTTTTTTTTTTTTCACGAATGTGCAGACAGTGAGAAAAAAATTGCAGCATGCATTATGTCAATGGATGCGTAAAAAAATGGACAGCACATGTGTGACATCCGTACGCAGAGTTTTTTTGCTAGGCAACCAACTGGGCAGGGCAAAAAGTAGGTTAGAAACCCATCAGCTTTTTTGGCATATGTGAAAGAAACAGATGGCGAATACATTACGTCCGTATTTGTTGCAGATGAGCAGCGGATACGCCTGTCTGAATGAGCCCTTATTTTTTTTGTCTTCTACATTTTTTTCATTTAACTGTATTATATGCTTAAAATATCTCCATAATAATCAGCTCAATACTAATAACAATCTCCTTAATAATCTCAACAAGAATAATAATCTTTGAGAAGATCCCTCTATATACCAGTGCATGAAGCCTGTGTAAGAGTGAAGCTCTTGGTCAAATAAAAGGCCCTATTTCTATGCTGGGGTGGGAGGTGAGGCCCTATTTCTATGCTGGGGTGGGAGGTGAGGCCCTATTTCTATGCTGGGGTGGGAGGTGAGGCCCTATTTCTATGCTGGGGTGGGAGGTGAGGCCCTATTTCTATGCTGGGGTGGGAGGTGAGGCCCTATTTCTATGCTGGGGTGGGAGGTGAGGCCCTATTTCTATGCTGGGGTGGGAGGTGAGGCCCTATTTCTATGCTGGGGTGGGAGGTGAGGCCCTATTTCTATGCTGGGGTGGGAGGTGAGGCCCTATTTCTATGCTGGGGTGGGAGGTGAGGCCCTATTTCTATGCTGGGGTGGGAGGTGAGGCCCTATTTCTATGCTGGGGTGGGAGGTGAGGCCCTATTTCTATGCTGGGGTGGGAGGTGAGGCCCTATTTCTATGCTGGGGTGGGAGGTGAGGCCCTATTTCTATGCTGGGGTGGGAGGTGAGGCCCTATTTCTATGCTGGGGTGGGAGGTGAGGCCCTATTTCTATGCTGGGGTGGGAGGTGAGGCCCTATTTCTATGCTGGGGTGGGAGGTGAGGCCCTATTTCTATGCTGGGGTGGGAGGTGAGGCCCTATTTCTATGCTGGGGTGGGAGGTGAGGCCCTATTTCTATGCTGGGGTGGGAGGTGAGGCCCTATTTCTATGCTGGGGTGGGAGGTGAGGCCCTATTTCTATGCTGGGGTGGGAGGTGAGGCCCTATTTCTATGCTGGGGTGGGAGGTGAGGCCCTATTTCTATGCTGGGGTGGGAGGTGAGGCCCTATTTCTATGCTGGGGTGGGAGGTGAGGCCCTATTTCTATGCTGGGGTGGGAGGTGAGGCCCTATTTCTATGCTGGGGTGGGAGGTGAGGCCCTATTTCTATGCTGGGGTGGGAGGTGAGGCCCTATTTCTATGCTGGGGTGGGAGGTGAGGCCCTATTTCTATGCTGGGGTGGGAGGTGAGGCCCTATTTCTATGCTGGGGTGGGAGGTGAGGCCCTATTTCTATGCTGGGGTGGGAGGTGAGGCCCTATTTCTATGCTGGGGTGGGAGGTGAGGCCCTATTTCTATGCTGGGGTGGGAGGTGAGGCCCTATTTCTATGCTGGGGTGGGAGGTGAGGCCCTATTTCTATGCTGGGGTGGGAGGTGAGGCCCTATTTCTATGCTGGGGTGGGAGGTGAGGCCCTATTTCTATGCTGGGGTGGGAGGTGAGGCCCTATTTCTATGCTGGGGTGGGAGGTGAGGCCCTATTTCTATGCTGGGGTGGGAGGTGAGGCCCTATTTCTATGCTGGGGTGGGAGGTGAGGCCCTATTTCTATGCTGGGGTGGGAGGTGAGGCCCTATTTCTATGCTGGGGTGGGAGGTGAGGCCCTATTTCTATGCTGGGGTGGGAGGTGAGGCCCTATTTCTATGCTGGGGTGGGAGGTGAGGCCCTATTTCTATGCTGGGGTGGGAGGTGAGGCCCTATTTCTATGCTGGGGTGGGAGGAGAGGCCCTATTTCTATCTTGGGGTGGGGGAGAGGCCCTATTTCTATCTTGGGATAGCTCTTTTACTTAAAGAGCTACAGCCGCAGTACACGGCCACGCACGGAGCTACAGCCGCAGTACACGGCCACGCACGGAGCTACAGCCGCAGTACACGGCCACGCACGGAGCTACAGCCGCAGTACACGGCCACGCACGGAGCTACAGCCGCAGTACACGGCCACGCACGGAGCTACAGCCGCAGTACACGGCCACGCACGGAGCTACAGCCGCAGTACACGGCCACGCACGGAGCTACAGCCGCAGTACACGGCCACGCACGGAGCTACAGCCGCAGTACACGGCCACGCACCACATGAAGGGTGGGGGTGCGGGGGGGGGGGGTCTGGAAGGGGCCCCCCAAAAAATTTTCTCTGGTGGGCCCAAGGTACACCAGTCCGACACTGTATGGACAGATGGTGATATCTCCCTGATGACGTGGTCCCTGCTCTACTGCTAACCCGACACATCTCTCAAAAGGATTCCCTGCCCAACGTCTGCTCTGGGGAAGCCCTGGGAGATGTAGAGGCCATATATGGACAGGTCTGATATTACCCTGATGACTTGGTCCCCCTCTGCAGCTAACCCTGCACTTCTATGCAAAGGATTCCCTGCCTGATGTCTGCTCTGGGCAAGACCTGGTTGATGTAGAGACTCTATTTCTCTGATGACATGGTCCCTGCTCTAAACCGACACGTCTACACAAAGGATTCCTTGCCCGATTAGACTCCTTGTATCTGTCTGCAGAGGAGACATAGAACAGTAGAAGTCATTCAGTACCGCAATTAACGGAAACCCGGTATTGAACTATTCTGGCTTTGAAAGTATTGCACACGCACTGAGATTTCGATGCATTGTGCAACCCTATTAGATATGGTGTTTACATTCTTAATTAAACATCCCTGATTAGGAATTCATATACATCTATATGGTAACAAATAGTTCCATGTATATAGTCCAGATCTGGAAAAAGTAAGCAATCTAAAGTCTTAATTCTCTTGATTGAAAGCCTATTATATTCAGACTGCAATGTGCTGTGGCTTCACACTCAAAGTTGTTTCACAGAACGCTCCAGAGTTAACATGCTGAAATCAAAGCTGCCTTCTGTACACTGTGATATTGTAAAATATGTTATATAGTAAATATATTGGTTTATAGCATATTTTAGTAGTGCAGACTGGGTACATGTATATTATAAACTGTCTCTTATGTGTATAATAAATTTGAGTACGGTATATTATTTACTATAATGGGATGTGGTAATGCATTTATCCCTCTTTAGTAAATTCATGAACAAATCTATGCAGCGACCCTCAGCGTCTATTTGTACCCTCTTATGATGCATTCATCCTTGCCCTGGGATCCCCAAAGAGAGACCTCGAGAGTATGAAGTATTTCAAGAGCTTTTAACTCCTTGCACCCAGGGTTTATTAAGGTATTGTGTCATTTCAGGGGTCCTATGAGTCTCTTGGAGATACAGAATATGGGGATAATAGTGCCTAACATGAAAAAAAAAAACGCACATTCCACAATAAAATATTACACCCCAACATTTGGATTGGTCACAGATAGAAAACGGCATGTAGACCTCCACATTAAAGGCAAAAAACCTGCAAACAGAGCATTTTTAGCAAAACATAGCCTTGATAACCCCACAACCTCTCCTGCCACCCACTCAGCCAGTAACAAATAACGATCCCCACAAGAAAGCAACAATCCGAATCGGTCATTTCAAAGCCATATCGAAAACGGTGGCTATGTATTTAATATTGGGGGAGGACACCAACGGAACTAATGAAACTAGTTGTGGATCAATACATAAAACACATGCCAGCTACTCACTCAATTGTAGGAGTGTCTGTCCCCTTGAAAAAACACAGCAGTATGACACATTATGGGTAAATTATCCGTACATCTGACCAAATCCGTAAAGTCTCAGAACTAAGAGAAACCAGTCCCAGATGAAGAGAAGAATTGGCTGGATGTTAAAGGGAACCTGTCACCAGGAAACACATTTTTAGCACCCCTCAGTCCCCACAGAGCATAGTACATACTGTTAGTTTTTGTATAAAAAAAAAAAAAAACAACCTGGTTTTACAGAAAAAAAATCTTGTATATAAAGCTGAGTGTGTGTATGTATGTCCGCTATAAGAATCTGCACCATTGTGTTTACAATCGCAGCTCTGTCACTTTGAGTCGAAATTTGCACCCTGTGCTTTCCAAAACACACTTCTTAACCACCATATACAAGAGCCATTGCCTGCTACCAGGGGACAAGTGCCTAGTCGCAGAGCCCATGTCATTAAAATGTACTATATAACATATCTTTTTTTTCTGTAAAAACCTAACATATAATAAATATTTTTTATACAAAAGCACTTTGGCAATGTATATACTATGCTCTGTTGGGGAAAGGGGGAGGTGCTCCTGGTGACAGGCTCCCTTTAACTCCTGGGAGAGCATCGGATGCAGGACTGACGCAAATCCATTTCTGGCAGGGTAGAGAAGATGGCACAATCCCCATTGATGACCCGCAGGATAAGCCATAAACGATGTTCCTTTCTCTCAGCTTCTACTTGACTTGTACAAAGGATGCTTTCTGCCACTGTAATTCAGGTGAAAACTCTGTAAATATAGAAAGTTGTATTTTTGGGTTAAGAGAGGCTGGGGTGCAGGGGCTTTAGTAGTGACCCTATGGGCGCACAACACCCCGAATGCTAAGGAATGGAGGGCAACAGGTAGAAGCTTTTTGAGCCAACTCTCCACAAATTTAGCTGGTCTTTGGCCTGCTCAGGTATGTCCACAATGCGCAGCTTATTTTGCTTAGATCTATTCTCTAGGTCAGTGGTGGCGAGCCTATGGCATGGGTGCCAGAGGTGGCACTCAGAGCCCTTTCTAAGGGCACCTATGCCTTCATCCCAACACAGAGTTTGCCAAACAGGACTCTGCAAGACCTCTTGCAGTCTCAGGCAGCCCAGGACCCTTGAAGGAAGATACAATGATAATCCGAGCTTCTCCCTTAACTTACTGATCTAGCAAGCTCTGTTTAGCACTGGGTAATCTGTGAGCACTATATAAATAAATTATTATTACTGTATTGGTGTCCTCAGGTGACAGAGCAGGGAGTAATGAGTTACTGGCTAAATTGTCACATTGGTACTTTGTGAAAAAATATGTGGGTTTTGGTTGTAGTTTGAGCACTGTGTCTAAAAGGTTTGCCATCACTGCTCTAGGTTGTAAACATTCCAACGCCAGAACTCCACCTTTCGTGACAGCTCTCTTAGAATAGCAGATGTTCCCTCTACCCTATCATCTAGGTCACATACGCACATTTCAGCATTTGCAACGCTCTCAAAGGTTTTGAAGACCCTGACTCTGCAAACCTACATCTACTCTCCTCATCAATTTTGGGGGTCAGAGAGGTCTTGGTTTCTAATATTGCCATCACAAGCTGCTGTTACCCCTCCTTGAGAGTAGGTGCTTCCTCTGAAGGGTTCTCTGGAGAGGAGGCCGTTGATGGAGGCGCAGCTGCATAAGTGCATTTGAGATGCACCAACACATTAGAGCAAATTTTTTTCGTATCATCCGTAGCCAACAAGGCCTTGGAGAGGGGCCCATCTTTCGTCTTGGAGTATTGCCACGCATCTCTTAGATGGTACAGAATTTTGCCAAAGCCCAAGTGGGTAGAATACTGAAAGATCCTCTATAGATCACAGCAGCGGAAACCACTGGGTCTCCACCTCCATAAGCTTCCCTTTAGCAAACTGACCTGGTGGTGGTATATCAGCATGTGATATTTGACTATAGACAGCAGATCAGGCCATAGAGCACATACAAGGGGAGGAAAGAACACAGTGATTCGTCCTGGTGGATGTGTAATGGACGCCAGGGTGGTGCCTTTATGCCTGTGGAGCCTTTGTGCAGATTCTATCCAGGAACACACGGAAAAGTAGTTACTTGGTTTTTGCTGTTGATGGCACGGTACAGTTCCTAATCACAGGGAGCTCTATATGAGGCTCTCAGAAGGCTCCAAGCTTGCTGGAAGAAACCTTAGAGCGACTCCCTGGAATATCAAGGCCATGATATGCAATTAAATTTAGACAGGTGCCTAGTAGACCGCGATGGATGTAAGGGCTGTGGGGCTGGCTGAAACTGTGTAGGTCTCCCACAGAAATCCGAATGCTGGACAGGCTGCAGATAGTCCAGGGCTCTATCTAGAATTAGCGGTAGGCAGGCCTCAGATGGCCTCTGGCAGTTGGAGCTCTGGTAGATGGATGGGACCAGGACAGATCGCGGCTCCAGGAGCAACGGGTATGGGTGGATTTGTAATAGCAGAGATGGCTGCACCTGAGCTCCTTAGGGATGCATCCGCCCATTTCAGCAGTTGGCCCTACTTGGGGAATTCTTGAAGCCACTTGGGCCAGAAAAAATGTACATTCATGAAGGCTTTTAGATAATATATAATTTGAACTTGGTCTGAAATGGGTTGTGGTTGGTGGAAAATAGTCTGTCAAAGGAATTAGGAGGGTGCGCCACATTGTGCTGTGTGAGGAGGGTAATCAAAACTAGGAGGGCTACATATGATAGGAGGGGGGCTAACTATGCGAGGAAGGGGTAGACATTCGGGTGCTCACTGTTTAAGTTGAGGGGGATGACACTGCGAGGAGGGGACAGCCATGGGAAAGCTGACAGTGAGGATTTTATTTTTAAACTAAAAATACAATTTTTTTTTTTTACAATTACTTTTGGTGAAAAGTGCTGTTTTAATTCCATGTGTGTGTGAGTATAATTGGATCATTTTATACTTTAAAAAGTTTGAATTTGAGACTCCGGCCTCTTGGTAAATCTATTCATTCTGTTGCCAAACCAATGAGAGAGTAATTTGAAAAATCTCTGGCAAAGAACAATGTAAACATTGTTCGTCTCAATCCAAGGAAAGCCTATTTTTTTATATTTGTTACATATCAAAATTGTTTAATTTGAAGGTGTATATGTATTGCTCATGGCACTTGGCTGTTAATTGTTTTTGTCCTTTTTATTTTCATTTCATGCTAGCAGACAGATGGAGCACAGCCAGAAGGGCAACAGCAGCAAACACAAAATACTGACAGCACTGAAACCAAGCCAACTCCGAAAAGACTCCATGTTTCCAACATACCATTTCGATTCCGAGATCCTGATTTACGTCAAATGTTTGGGGTAAGTATGTATTTGCAGTTCTTGGTAACAGAATTTAATTATTTGCATTAGACTGGATTTATTAAAATTTCTGCTAATTTCCTATTTTTGTTTCATTTACCTTGGGGTGGGGTGCAAACATACATTCACTACCAACAGCAAATTTTATTTTTTTGTTTTGAGTGAATTTTGTGAGAAGTGTCAGGCAAAACTTTTATGTATTCCAAGTTTATTAGAATTGTGGTAAATCAAAATTTCCATTAGTTGTAAGTTAGGATGACTAGTTACATTACATCTACATCCTATAGGCTGACTCTGTTTTTAAAGGGTAACCGTCACTTCTGTTTGAAAAAAAAATAAGTTGCGGGCAGGTTCCCATAAAGTCCTTATAGCACCTTCGGCTAATAAAATCGCTGAGCAGAAAAGGAAAAAAATTAAAATTTATTCTCTGCCTAGTAACCAAGCAGAGAGTCTAGCGAGTTGAGGTGGACGGATACATACGTGCGCCTGCAGGCGCATGCCTGGCTTTACTTCTTAGCTTAGCTTCCTGCCGTAGGCATTATGTGTTATAATGGTTACCAGGCAGAGAATAAATGTTAATAGTTTCCTTTTCTTCTCATCGATTTTATTAGCTGAAGAATGGTTGCCCTTATGCTATAAGGCAGTGGTGGCTAACCTATGGCACTGGTGCCAGAGGTGGCACTCAGAGCCCTTTCTGTGGGCACTCAGGCCATCACCAGAGATGACTCCAGATATCTTCCTGCAGTCCCAGACAGCCCAGGACTTGCTGTGCACAGAGCTATTTTAAGGTGACAGTGATACTGGAGAAGTGGGAAGGTGTGGACAGACCTGGATTATCATTGTAGCTCCTGCTCCGGCCCTGACAATTCTTGTTTATGGGACCCTGGAGCAAAGCTACAATGATCATCCAAATTTCTTCTATTTTATGCTATATTTGTGTCCTCAGGTTGCTGGTATCAATGAAAGCTGTGACAGAGAAGGGAGTATAAATCTCAAATTCAATTTCTGTGTTGGCACTTCGCGATAAATAAGTGGGTCTTGGTTGTAGTTTGGGCACTCTGTCTCTAAAAGGTTCGCCATCACTGCTATAAGGGCTCTATGGGAACCTGCCTGCAACTTAAGTTTTTTAAACAGCGGTGACAGGTTCCCTTTAAGAAGCTGATTGGGTACTTTATAATAATGTTATTTACAGTTTTTTTGTTTGTTTTTTTCCCCATCCCAGCAATTTGGAAAAATTCTTGATGTAGAAATTATTTTTAACGAAAGAGGCTCGAAGGTAAGCTTAAACATATTTCTATTTAATTTCTAGTAGCACTAGAAAACTTTTTGTTTCCACTTAAATTCTTTTTCAGGTATTTCCCTTTTAATCATGCCCATCACTCTGTCCAGTTTAGAATTACTTAAATGCGGGCAGGGGTTTGAGGGTACAGACAATGTGGTAACTGAAAAAGATGTGAATGTTTTACTAGTAGACTTGTACAGAATATTATAAATGCTGCATCTGTATAAAGAAATGTAATATAATCTAGTTCTGTACACATCTGGTTCAGTTTAACGAATTTAAGTTCTGTTCCCTTTTTCCTGTTGGATTTTGGAAGAACAAATAGAATACGTGGCAGCATAATCTGTTCCAGATTATGCAGAAACAAAGACTTCTAAGATACATCAGTTTGTCCCATAGGCATACTATTTAGCTCTTTTGTCTTGTGTAGCTGCTTTTTTTTAAAATGTAGGGTCATTATTTTGTGTGTCTGTGTGTTACACCAAGAAAAATGGGCATAAGACTTTTCAGAAAATGTAAAATGCTTATTAGGGCAGCATAAAGGCAACACTTACGATGGCTCATCTCCTTCCCATTTATAATAATACATACATTAAAATAGTGCAGTGTAGTAAAAATATTTTAGAAGCATATTCTTATATATTGTATTCAAGATGTATATCTAGACACAATTCTCCTTTTGACCGATGGTGGTCAGAGGTTCAAAGGGCCTCCACTTTCAAGATAGTTGCAGGCCAAGTGATGGCACCTGCATCTATCATGTATTTGATACATCCTGTTGGTATGTCATAAATACTATACATGAGATTAGCCCTTTAAAGGAAATCTACCATCAAAATTTAGCATGATAAAGCAGGAGCACTAACTGATCCAGGCACCATGATAATTTTTTCATATTTATCCATGTCTTCCTTTTCTAAAATTGGCTTTTAAAATTATGTGTATGAGCCTGAAGGTCTCCTGGGGGTGTTACCAGAGCCCAAACTGTACTGTCTGTGCCCCTTTTCCCCTCTGCTGCAGAAAGATTTCACAAAGCGGCAAGAGGAGGTTTTTACACACTGTGGGAGGGAGAAGTGCTCCTTGCAGCCTTTGAATCTGTTGCACGGAGGTGCTCTGGTGACGCCCTAGGAGGCCTCAGGCTCATTGGCAAAATTTTAATAGTTGATTTTAGAAGGAAGGAGGTCATGGATAACAAATATAAGATTTCCACAGTCACAGTGCCTGGGTCTGCAAGTAACTGCCCCTGGTTTATCATGCTTGATTTTGAAAGTAAATGTCCTTGAAGACCTCTTTCTTTCTTGCTAAACATTACCGTCATTTTATCAACTTTTGTGTTAATAACGTGTTTGAATTTAATAACTTTTTCTTTGAGATCTGCTGTAGATGTGCAAACTCCATTTTTTTAGGAAGAAAATCAGTCAAATTTGCTTAGGGTTGTCGAAGGAAAAAACATAATTTTAAAGCTAACCTTTGAATCAATGTTTCATAAATTAATAGTATACTTTGTAGTATACTTTATTAAGAAAAGAAGCTTCTCTGCCTTTATGCCCTTGAAAGCCTCTGCAAATCTTCCAATTTCAGACAGATTAGAGTAATGATTAACGCTTTCCATACCTTCTTCCTTGATTCATATCTGAGGTGATCAGTTTTTCTAGGGACTGTATGTAAAGAGTTAAGTGAATAGAAATGTTATCTATGAACTGTCAGTGGAGTAAGGGGACAGAGCTGATTTACAGTACAGGCAGTCCCCGGGTTACATACAAGATAGGGTCTGGAGGTTTGTTCTTAAGTTGAATTTGTATGCAAGTCGAAACTGTATATTTTATAATGGAAGTTCTAGACAATTTTTTTTCTTTTGCCCCAGTGACAATTGGAGTTTAAAATTTTTTGGTGTAATTGGACCAAGAATTATCAATAAAGCTTCATTACAGACTCCTTACAGCTGATCATTGCAGTCTGGGACTATAGTAAAGCATCCAGAGAGCTTCACCAGAGGTCACAGTGGGCAGAGGGGTCCGTCTGTAACTATGGGTTGTCTGTAAGTCGGGTGTCCTTAAGTAGGGGACCGCCTGTATTTGCATAACCATTTATTACGACAACAGCGACCAAATTTTTTTTTTTTTTTCATCAATGCTTTCTACAACTAACTTTCTTTTTCAGCCTCTATAGCTGTAACGTAACTAGACTTCATGGAGCTGTTCGGAAGTTTTTGCCACATCGTGCGCCAAACGCCCACTGATTACTCCTGCGATCAGTTCTGCCGATGTTGTGTGAGAGCCACCATTTGGGTTGGGGTTGTTGCTCCCTGTGATGCAGTCATTGCTGGTGGCACACTGTTACATCAATAGCTGTTGGCTCCACATATACTGCAATACTGTAGTACTTCAGTGTACGGTTGCACCAATACCAGAATTTCGAGTTGCGATACAATATCTTGAAGTATCGAGAAGAAAAAAAAATTTGGTCATACAGACGTTCTCTTAGGCCATACATCTGGCATGGCCTAATAGAAACGTTATGGCAGCCCTGGTTGTTGATCACAGGTTTTAATGCCATTGCTGGGCCCAACATCCCACAAGTTCTTTTGAACCGCCACTGTAGAAGCCCAGCACATCAGAAGAACTAACCTTAATGGCCATCATAAAAACCTAATTTGGCAGTTGTTAAAGGGTTAAATAAGGTAGAACGGCAGAGGAGAAAGTAGAACACTAGAACATATTACAAAGTATACTATTTTAAATACTATTCATAAACACTATTAATTCCTTCAATTTTGTTAAGTGTTAGTTACCACATTAAGATTAAACAATCTAAATCTTGCTCAATAGTCAACCCTAGTGGCAAAACAATGATTTCCATTTTCTTTTAAAATGTATTGTATTGTGTATGAATTTTAGGCTGTTGAACAAATGTCGTTTTCTTACTCTGCAGGATTGAATTGGTTGCCTAAAAATTTTTTTTGACTCGAATGTTTCTTTTGTCAATGTATTATTTTTGATTTACTGATTCTGGAATTCCTTATTGAAATTTAAGAGTTTCAAAAGATTTCGCAAGCTGTCATGTTGGTTGTTGTGTGTGTTTTTTTTTTTTTTTTTTTCTCTCCTTTAAAATCCAGGAAACATTTTTTTTTCCTGGTATTATTTAAAATGGAGAACTTTCATGTATCAAAACACTATGCAACATTGATTTATTTGCTAATTCATGGCTACATATGTGTTCTTTTTATAGTAATCATCTGTTCAGGTAATTATGTCTTCCATTTTGGATTCCTATGGCCAACTTTTTATTTACTATTTATAATTGGTTAACCTTACAGATATGTATTAATTAAACCACTGATATTTGCATTACTAGGCTTGCTTCTAATATCAGCTATTACAATTTTTTATTTACTCCTCCCCTTTTTGTTTGCGAAATCTTTTGAAATGGCAATACCAAAGCACTGTGTTGTTATTTCTATTTTTGTATTTGTATTTTTGATAACTTTTTGTATTCTGAACAGTCCATAGGAAGCGGGAAAATCATTCTCGGTTACAAATTAACATTTACAGTTTCATGGTAAATTTTTTACTTTTTCAGACAGGGATAATATATGCCTCTTCTAATCTCATCTATCCTAATTTTTTTTTACTTTTGATCTGCCATCCAAATCTGATTCCCAGTCATATTTTGTAAACTGAATTCCCATTCGGCACTGACAATGAAAACTGATATTTTGGGTTACAAACCAACTAGAAATGCATTGTTTTAACGCATTTAACACTTTCTTTAAGCCTGATTCCATACTTGCTAGACATACTGGACCAAACCTAGAATTACCGTATAAGCCGAGACCCCTTATTTTACCACCAAAAACTGGGAAAACCTATTGACTCGCGTATAAGCCGAGGGTGTAGTATACAGCCAGCTAGCCCCCTGTAGTATACAACCAGCCATCCCCTGTAGTATGCAGCCTTTCCCAAGTAGTATACAATCAGCCTGCCCTCGTGTATTATACAGCCTGCCCTCGTGTATTATACAGCCTGCCCCAAGAAGTATACAGCTTGCCCTCAGTATGCCTAGCGAATAATAAAAAAATAAACTTGATACTCGCCCTCCGACGATACTCGCCTTTTGATGCTTAGTGGCGGCTCCGGTCCTCGGCGGCTCACGGTAATAATTTAAAAAAAAATTAATACTCACCCTCTGGCTCTCCTGATCCTCTGCGGCGGCTTCTCTCTTCTATCTTCACTTGCCGGCAGTCGCGTCCATGCGACCTGCCGACGGGCGCACAGTGCGATGCGGCAGTGTCGCCGCTGATGACGTCATCAGCGGCGACACCGCTACATCATGTTGTGCGCCCGCCGGCAGATCGCATAGACGCGACTGCCGGCAAGTGAAGATAGAAGAGAGAAGCCGCCGCCGAGGTTCCGAGAGCCAGAGGGTGAGTATTAATTTTTTTTTAAATTATTATTGACTCGTGTATAAGCCGAGATGAGGTTTTTCAGCACATTTTTTTTGTGCTGAAAAACTCGGCTTATACACGAGTATATACGGTAATAAAGTGAACACATGCTGAATTCATATCAGTGATTAAAGATTCATTCCAGTTAATATTGAATTCGCACAGGGCGACTATATTGGAACAAATTTGCTTGCGGGTAATGGCCTTAAGGCTACATTCACACGACAATGGCCCCATACCGCTGTCGGTAGAAATTACCATTAATGTTATTTTCAAATTAAATTTACTCTAATGTATGCATTGCACCGATTAGAAAGTTGAAACTATAAACTGTTTTAAATTTTTTTGTGATTCTGTAGTGCTTGATAAGGGAGCCTAGAGGATAGATGAAGCCCTCTGTTACCTAGTGCATAGGTACAAGTCGCTTTTTGTCTTTTTTCACATAACGGCATTCCTTCATCAATTTTTGTTTTATTCACCCGCAAAAACAACTAACTTATGGTTCACATTAATTTGGAAGCAAAACATCTGGCTCCCCAGCATCCTCAGTGAAAAAAAATTTGAACAAAAATGTCATGAGTTCTATGCAGCACATACAGGGTCAATATGCTGTACTTGAAAATTATGAATAGCATAATAGTACGGACATATGAATAAGATTTTAATCGTTGCTGGCCCAACATCTTAGACAACAGTTATTGAAAATAATGATGGGTTTATTCTGTCTGATCAGAGTACACTCTGTATGACCATAAAATGAGGTAGTGGACAGGCTTAGCCTTTGGTATCAACCTGCTTTCCCATATCACCCAAAACTGATAACACAATCTAGTTTACACCTTGAATTTCACAACTCTGATTTATTATTAAGCAGTTACTCACCTACCTATGTTATATTCAACCAACACACATTATTGTCTGGTGTTTCATATTTTCTGGCATATATGCAGCAGCCAGGCTGTGCAGCCTATAATTCTACATAAAGTCCTGTGACCAGCTGCTCGACACCCACGTGGCAGGAGGAGGCTTAAAGAGGGGGGGGGGAATCACAATTACTGGCTTCGATTTTCATTATTTTAAGAACACAAATACTTCTTACCTCCATTTTCTGTCCACCATTTGTTGACATTTTGTTTTTTAACTGATGTGAAATGGCCCTCATCAATCTTTGCATCTATTGGGTCTTCAGTTATTTCCTTCACTTAAACCAGCTCAAACCAGGTATGGTTGAACACACAGAACAGGTGAGTCTTTCAGTAACTCAGCTCTGTATAGTTGCTGGAAAGACTTGAAACGACAACAGGTGTAGGGCGGAAGGAAATGGCGGGCAGGAGGAAAGATCTAACATCAGAAAGTGTATCATGATAAACCAGGGGCACTTAATCATAGATCCAGGCACCATGACTGGTAATCTTCTTATATTTGTTGTTCATCGCTTCGTTTGCAAGTATGCTAATTAGCCTATAGGGTTCCTGGGGTTGTTGCCAGAGTCCTCCATGCTGCAACTTCATAGGCTTACTGTTTCCCACTTTGCTCCCTACGCACACCCCACCTTCCCTTTGCCTGCTGTAATCTCACACAGTGGGAGGGGAAAGTGTTAAGGAAGCAGGGAGGAGTTAGTAACCGCCTGTGAAGCTACAGCAAAGAGGGACTGGGATAACACCCTCTGGGAGCCCTTCAGGCTCGTTAACATAAGTTGATTTTAGAAGGAAGGAGGCCATGGAAAACAAATCTAAAAAGATTACTATTGCTATTTTACCTGTGCCTGGATCTATGAGCAGGTGTCAATGGTTTATCATTATGGATTTTGATGGTGGTTGAAGGTTTTTTTTGCCTAGTGTATAATATTTACACCAATCTATTGAGGAAATCTACATAAGCATTTGAATATCAAGGAACAACTTTTAATATATACATAGGCTATTACAATCCGTCTTAGTGGTGGCTGTTGCTAATGGTGATGCGTTAAAGTATTTCTTGTTGGTATTTGTATACCCATCAATAAATATCCAGTTGTCTTAAAAATTTGAAGGCAGCTTTAACCCATTCAGCCATGTGGAATCAGAATTAAAAATGGCCATTATTTTATTTTTTCCCTCTCCCCTCTTTTCCCTTGAGGTATATTCACTATCACTGCCCCCTCACATTGCATGTGTCTGAAGAGCATCAACATGACGGATTAGCGCTCTGTGTTTTCTGGTCTTTCACTGTTGCCGACTATAAAAATAAGAAGTTTTGACATTCTGTGTTTTTTTTTTTTTTTTTATTCTCAATTGATTTTTTTTTTCCCCTTAAGTTTTAATGGTGGATCTTTTGGCGGCTGATGTTTTCTTATGCCCCCTTACTCCTTTTACTCTCCTGTCCCTTCTCTCTTCTCCCCCTTCCCTTCTCTAATGATTTGCATGTATGTCTCCCCTTTGCACGCAGGGTTTTGGTTTTGTAACTTTTGAAACTAGCGCGGATGCTGACCGGGCCCGGGAGAAATTGCACAGCACGGTGATTGAGGGGCGAAAAATCGAGGTGCATGTCTTTACCTGAAACTGAAAGATTGCTAAATGCTAGCATCTGCTCCCCATTCTATCCTTCCTTTTCACACACTTGTGTTTTTTTTTAAACTGTATTCACACTTGTTTTTAATCTTTTGAAGTTCACATTCAGTCCCTGAGTTATCTTTTAATTGCTTGACTCCTATTTTGCACATGTACTTTTTTGATTTCTACATATTCCATCTACTAAGTTTTTTTTCAAACTTTTACATTTGGTTACATACACTTAATGTGATGCCTGCCACACTGCTAGCCCTGAAGCTGGTGTTGTACTATTAATTATTGTTAAACATTATTTTCATATGGTTTTTTTACTGCCACACTTTGTGGGCCTTCCTTCAAAACCATAGAGAACATTCCATAATAATAAAAAAAAATGTTTAATGGTTTGATGGGAAATCAACAGCAGCAAGGCTGGGCATGTTGCCTCGTGCATCTTCACTTTTGAAATATTTTCTCATCTTTTAAATTGTCTGCCTATCTTGTATAATCAATGCTAGCTACTTCCTGTAACTCTTACAGGAGAACTATTTTCCTACATTTTGCTGTTCTTCTCTAATATATAAAGACCAAACTCCATCCCTTATACCAAAATTATTAAAAGGTGGTTTACTAGTTTTAGCTCCGTTTTGCACCTTTTGGTTTAGAATGCTTTAATTTGCTTATTCTGCGGGTATGTCCAAATGGCATGCAAATGCAGTGGATTAGCTAGCAGCAAATCTGTATTTTACAGTAGTACAATGTGGAAGAGATTTACAGGGAACCTGTAAGCAGAAATTGATCTAGTAAAACCACTATCAGTATTTCTTCAAGCTGATTAACACCTTCCACATTGTTTCATGGCCGTTATGTTTGTTTAAAGCTGGCTGAAGTCCAGCCTTTTTTTACCTCAGAATGCCCCTTGCTGTTATTGATGATTCTACATTGACCCCTTGACGCTCAGCAACCGATAATCATTGACGCTCAGTGACTGATTTATCTATCGCTGAGCTGGTGCCGGTTCAGCTCATAATCTGATCACGGTTGTTTAACCTGCTAAATGCTTCTGTTTGATTTGTAAGCTGTCTAATGTGGTATTAGAATAAAAGGGCATATTAAAAAATGAAGTTGAGATATGGAAAATGTTACTTTTACCACTCAAATGAGTTACAGGTAGTCCCCGGATTACATAAAAGATAGGATCTGTAGGTTTGTTCTTAAGTTGAATTGTATGGAACTGTATATTTTATAATTGTAACCCCAGCCAGAGTTTTTTTGGTCTCTGTGACAACTGGATTTTAAAAATGTTGGGTTGTCATAAGAACCAGGATTAACAATAAAGCTTCATTACAGACTCCTTTAATAACTGTTATAGCTGTTTATTGTAGCCTAAGGCTAAAGTACAGCAAATTACTAAAATCCAGAGGTCCGTTTGTAACTAGGGGTCATCTGTAAGTCGGGTGTTCTTAAGTAGGGGACCGCCTGTACTTGCAATCAGTCTCAAAAGCAGATAATTTGGTAAATGGCGAATTTCTCTAAAAATGTGACAATTTAATTTTCTAATTTTATAAATAAATGCACAACCTATGAAACAAAATTTACCACTTACACAAAGTACAATATGTCTCCAAAACAATCTCAAAATGATTTTGCTACCTGTGTACAAAATTTTTATAACCATATAAAGTGACACATGCCAGATCACAAAATAAGAATCTGAGCCGTAACGTACAAACTGCCTATGTCCTGAAGGGGGTAAGGCGATCATAATTGCCTCTCTAGAATCGGTTGAATGATTTCAAGCAAAGCAGAGTAATTTTCTGAGATGGAGAGCTGGACTTCACTGCTGAGCTCTCTACCCCTCTCATTTTATGCAACCATTTTACCTATCTCTTAAAAGTTTATTTTTCGGATGATGCAACATACATGGGCCATGAAACAATATGAACTGCCAGGTGTTAATCTGTTTGACAACATACCGGTGGTGCTTTATAAGGTCAATTTCTGCTCTCCCTTAAAGATATTATTTACATGCTTCACAAAAAAATGACCTGCATTGTGTGTTTTTAGTTCATTTTAATTTATGCTGTAAGATTTCATATACAGGCACGCCTGTAGCAGTTGCCAGATTAATTCTGCCACTTAACACACTCCATTTATGTTTGTTTTTGCGACAATGAAATTCTGGCAAATCCACTGCTCATTTTCTGCAACAGAAGAACTGAAGCAGAAATGTCTTGTATGGACATACCCCTATACCTTTCCACAAGTGCATCTTAAATGTGAACCTGTCACCGTGCAAATGTAGTCAAAGGGACAACCAGACAGAACTAAGCAGATTGTTATGCAGTTTCGTAGGAAAAGATGCAACTGAACTTGTCATTTATTGTGTGTGTATATATAGCTATTCTTTTTTAATACTTAAATAAACAATCTGCTTAGCTCCTCCTGCCCCAAAACCTGCTGCCTGCAGATCAGACTGCATTTTTATGGTGACTGGTTCACTTAAAATTGTAGTGTCTGCATGCTAATAACTAGAAACTAATACGTGTGTTTAATTATAAATATACACAACCCCTTTAAAAGAGACCAATGTGAATGACATGTAAATCTGGAAGGTGTTGACAGCAGCACTTTAAGTGTGAAACTTACTTATTGTCCTTCAGTGTGTGTGTGTGTGTGTGTGTGTGTGTGTGTGTTTTTTTATCACATGCTCAATGGCATCTCTCCGTTTAAACTTCAGTAAACCAGAATGCTGCATGCACAAAAATTGCTATAGTTTGGGTCCTATTCTATCTTTGTATCCAGTTAAAGAAAAAAGTTTTATCTTGCAAGTCGCATCAGGTTTGTGGTTCTTTGATCCACACAAACAGAGATATGGGCAAGTAAATCCATAGTTGGGAATGCAAGTTACAGATAAAGATCCAATTCCTGTGTTTTTTTTTTTTTCCCCTTCTTTGTTGTCGGGCCTCTGGTTCTGTGAGCTGCAGAACTGTAGACACAGATAGTTTCTTTTCTTTAAACTGTTACCAGAATCATGGCTCTGCAATAGAACCAAAGATCTATGGAAAAGATAACGTTTGCTATCCAATTGTAGTAATCTATCAATTAGAGAGAATTCTTATTTTTGTCGGCATTTTCATTTTATGTCAGTTTTAGACTTTTTGATTTTTTTTTAATGCAAATATTTAATATTATGACAACTCAGGGATTTTGACATTTTTACACTACTAATCGTTTTTATATTTATTTTGGACTTTCAACCCTGGCTCCGCTAGCCGCCCCTGTGTTTTATAAACTTTTTAAACTAAGACACCAGTTGACAGGGAGCACATTTGTTTTCCCTGCTTTTCCTTTATATAGATAACAAAAAATCCCAATCTTATAGGTTACTACCTTCTGAATCACGTATTAGTGATCTGCATGCAGACATGCACAGAAGATGCACATCATACTTCCCCTGCATGCCTCTTGATGATATTGGGGCGGGGGGGCGCGAGTACGGTGTAAAACTATATGTAAAAGTGTCTACATAGTATATTCTCCTCTGGAAAATAAATTATCAGTGTATTAAAATTCCATGCCCCCCTGCATTTTGCCACTGGAATTAGTGTTCTAGTGTCAAGAAGTATGTCAGCATAAAACCTTTATTTTGCTAAAAAACATGATCATAATTGAAGCACAGCAACGACTGTTACACAGAGATTATATTTACTTTTTTGAAGGTTACAGCAGTCTCTAATCAGTAGGAAGTATAGGTGTCTTGGCTTTGAATGGCTTCAGCACATTTGCGGCTACAAGACATTACTGTTCCGATGCAATTTTGGTCTACTCTTCTAGTCTCTTCCACTGTTCTGTTACTGTTGTGGGTTTCTTGTCACCGAGGATTTTCCAAAGTTTTTTGATTGATTGAGTTTAGATCAAGACTTGCCATTTTATTATTTGTGTTTTCGGTTTCAAGAAACTGCTTTACCCATTTTGCGGTGCAACTGGGCAAACTGCAAGGAGGAACCATGTGGTGTTCTGATACACACTTGCATTCATTCTGCCATGTATCTATATGAGAGTTCCAACTCTTGCTGCAGAGAACATTCCCCCAAACATGACCATTCCTCCATCAACTTTCATTGACATACATAATATTTTCCATCAATTCCAAATAAAGTAGACTTGCTTTCATCACTAAAATGAACTGTCCACACAACCTGCTCCTTATCAAAGGTGAGTGTTGTATTTTAATTCTTCCTGGTAACTAGAGCTTTGGTCACTGCAGAGTGGGCTTTCAAGCTAAATGCTCTTATATGTCGAGACACTGTATGATAAGACAGATCCTTACCCTGTATGGTACTGAACTGGCAAACAATGCAGCTGCAATGTTGAAACGATTCTACACATTATCCTGTCCTTTTGCATTTGTCTTTCAAGGATGACCAGTCATCATAGGGAACTTGATAGGGTACAATCAACTTCTTTTGCTATGGCTGATGGGATCATCCCTTTGCCCTTTATCTGGACAATCTGTTGAAGGGTTTTGGACACTTTGGATTGGCACACTATTTTTGTCAGTGAAAACTGGAAAGTTAGGAGGGACTTACATTGGCGTGTATATTGCATCTCTTGACAAAAAAAAGTTTTCCCACCCACCGTCATCAGTGAAAAAAATTTACCTGTCATCATTTTTTTTTTTTTCTTGGACCCATAGACTTCTGCAAAAATAGACCAGTCAAATAATTTTTTTTGATATATTTTTTTTTTTTGTCACGGGCAACTAAACCTTGAAAAAAGAAAAAAGGCAATGTGAAAAAGCCCATTAAAACAATGGTTCCTCAAATGTGAAAAACAACCCTAGTGTGAAAGAGCCCTAAGGCTGCCAGTTAAATGGGGTTTCTCGAAAAATTAAAGAAATTTGCCACCATGTGCCACATTAATAGCGATTTGCAGGTCTCTGAGGGTGTGGTCACATGTGACGTTTAACGCATTTTAAAAAGCAATGAAACGGCTGAAGAGATTTGCCTAGTTAAATCTGTTAACATTTGCGTTTAAAAAAAAAAAATGCAACCGCCAATGTGTGTGACTGCACCCTGAAAGTTTGATCATTGCTGGTTGTTTTAGCTTTTTCCACTCTTCTGGTATCTTGGGGGGCTGTACAGGTGAAACAAATCATCCAAAATCTGTTTTTAAAAAATCTCAAAGGATTCACCATCATATATATTGCAAAACATACAAGCAAATTGTCTTAGGGTTATGAACCTGTGCTAATTCCATAATAGCGGTGCTGATTCCAAATAATCATTTTTAACATGACATTAACACGAACATTTACTAGAAATAAAGTATTTGCTTATATTCCAGATTTTGAGCCTCAGCCCTTCATCAGCTAAGGGATGCATTGAATTTAAAAAAAAAAATGAAAACAAAAATGCTAATAATGGTTACATTAACTGAATAATAAAGACCATATGGTCTTCAGAAGGTAGTAAACGACAACAAAAAATATTTAGAGTTTAAAATACATATACACATGATATCCCTTAAATAGTAGTTGCTGGTGGAATTCGGCTCTAGACCGTTTCCTCTTTTACTTAAATATCTGTAACACCAACTATGGATTTTCCCTTATTGGCCTGGTAGTACCATAGTATGCACTGTGTGCCTGTTTGCTTGGCAGACGTGTTTAGTTTTCCCAGCCTAGTTCCATGTACACCTGCCCTCTCTGGCTAAAAGGGCTGCACATGTTAGGTTGTGCAGGCCACATCACATGCTAGCACAGTTGGCCCTAAAGAGGACCTTTCACCACCTCACACATGTAGAGATTATACTACCATCCTGTAGGGGCGGCTACACAGATTCAGGGGCACTTGGAATTTTCCTTCTAGCCCCCACGGTTGCGGAGATGACATTCCCGGTGTTTGACCATTGTAATCAGTGTTTGGTCAGAGAGGAGGAGCTGGAGGTGTGTGTTATGCTAATCTTCTCTCATACTGTCCAATCAGTGGCAGGCAATGTCAGAGAAGCTATTATGAATATTGAGCTGTGAGTTTTTTCTATGTTCATCTAATAGCTGTGTTCACACACATTCTGATAATATTCTCTTGACATTGTGTTAGCATAATCACAATGTTTTGGCAGTTTTGCTTGCGGTTGCATTTACGCTGCGTTTGCGTCATGCTTACACTGTGTTTCCGTCATGTTTACGCTTATGCAGCATTTGCATCACGTTTACGCACATTTTGCATTACGTTTATGAGGCGTTTGCATCACATTTATGCTTGCACGCCGTTTGTGTCACGTTTGCGCTTATGTGGGTTTGCGTCGCGGTTACGCTTGCGCGGCGTTTGCGTCGCGGTTACGCTTGCGCGGCGCTTGAATTACGTTTACTTTTACACATTTGTGTCATGTTTACGCTTACGCAGCGTTTGTCACGGTTAGGGTGAAGACACACATGGCGTTTTTGGACCGTTTTTACTAAGTGCGTTTTCAGATCGTTAAAAACGCATGCGTTTTTAACGATCTGAAAACGCCCTTAGTAAAAACGGCCCCAAAACGGCCCAAAAACGCCATGTGTGTCTTCACCCTTAGGCTTACGCAGCGTTTGCATCACATTTATGAGGCCTTTAGATGTACATAGAGAAATTACATCTCACCACTGACAGTATGAAAGAATATTAGCATAAGACACGCCCCCAGCCCCAGCTCCTCCTCTCTGACCAAACACAGATTACAATGATCACATCTCGGGACTAATAACTCTTTAACCGTAGGGGCTAGAAGGAAAATTCTAAGTGCCCATGAATCTATGTAACGGCCCCTA
This sequence comes from Engystomops pustulosus, assembly GCF_040894005.1. NCBI lineage: Eukaryota > Metazoa > Chordata > Amphibia > Anura > Leptodactylidae > Engystomops > Engystomops pustulosus. Next base: position 40,816,672 of record NC_092420.1, on the reverse strand, counting down.
CAGAATGACTTGCTAATCTCCATATGAGTGAGGTGGTGAAAGGTCCTCTTTAAAGAGTAGCAGACCTACAGTACTTTTTCTGAGAGAGGGGACAGAAAAAAGGCAGTCTGCCATTCTTTTCTTCACAACAGAGAAAAGAAATGCACATGACTATAATACGACTTTTAGTTGACCAAGTTATAGGCAATGGGGCCATTGAGACCCTTGGCCATCCCCTCTCGTGGGCCATATAGCAGCTGCTTCAACATACTGTACATACAAATATGTATATTGTTAACATAACATTTTTGATTATGCAAGCAAACATGTACATGCATGCAATCTTCCCAAACTAATTTGTGTGTTATCGTTTGCATGTGTGGTGATTACCATGAAACATATCCCTGCATTTATATTGCATGTTCTTGCATGTTCTTGAAACCTGTGTGTGATATATATCTAATTTAAATTATGTATAATCTTCTATGGTTATCTTAAATATCTGTTTCCTTTTTCAACTTGTGGAATTTGTGCTAGGTCAACAATGCAACAGCTCGTGTGATGACCAATAAAAAGTCTGTGACTCCTTATGGAAATGGTGAGACTTGAGAATGTTTGTTTGTTTGTTATCCACTTTACTACATTTTTTTTTTTTTTTTATAATGTATGTGTTTTTAAAGTGTTGAATGTTTCTAAGTTAATAATTTTAAGATTTCAATTATAATAAAAGTATGGCTACATCATGTTTAGTTAGAAAAAAGGGTTGCTGCACTACACCCCATAGAGTAGTATATATTTAATAAAAATGAATGGGTAGCAAAGGACGCAATAGCTGTTCACTTGTGGTTTAGTAGTAGGCACAACGCTATGGTAGGTAGATCTAATCGGTGAAGACTGCTGCGACCCATAAAAGTGAGGTCCCAAAATAAAACTATTTTATGAACCGTCACAGGCTATGATCTGCTCCATCAAGAAGAGAACTTTATTACGACTACTCTCGGCTATGGTTTATAACTGCTAAATTTGCCGCCAGATGTCTTCAGCTCGGCCCAGTACGTTGCTCCCCTAAAAATAAGGCACCTAGTGTAATGTCCTCTGAATAACCATGCTTACATACAGGAACCCCAGTTATTATTATGCATTCAGTTTTGAAACCAAGTGCAAACACATAAGGCAAAACAAATCACCAGATGCATATGTTTTGTCTTTAACATAATAATAAAATGGATAAACATGTTCCTACTAATATAACAATGTTTGATCCTCAGTATGTATGCAGCCCTCATAATGTCCCCCACAGCAGGATCCCTCCCAGTAATAGAATGCCATAATATTCTTCCCCTTTACAGTACAAAATAATAAACAATAATACTTGCCTCTCTCGCCTGTCTTTGCGCCTCCTCCTCTTCTCTTAGTGCAGGACAGGGCACAGTTATGTCATCATACTGTGCCTCCTGTTCCTGTCAGCTATACTGGGCTGCAAGAAACAAGAGACATGATGCAATGACATCAGTGTCTCTTGCTCTCTGTAGCAGAGCACAGAGCTCACAGCTCTATGCTCTATTACAAGAGCAGCCCGGGCAGTGGGACAGGAGTCCTGCATAGCCAAGGATGTCGTGGGTAGGTCCATACTAGCGGCGGGTTGCATGTATCACCCACTCAAACTGCCATCCGGCTCTGGCTGGGGCGCTGGGCTGTTTCACTCTGATGCTTAGGCCCTTACAATCCATTGATGCCATTTTATCTACCTCCTTAGTCACTTTTCCGCCTTTCTATCTGAAAGATCTGTTATTGGAAGGTTTGTCAAAGATATCCTAATGTTACAAAGATATCCTAATGCATACAGGAACACAACAGAACTGCAATAATTTCCCTGGGCAGTCAGGTATCAATGACCTTGGTAACCAATGTAGTTAATGATCTCACAACATCCACTATTACTACTATTTTTTTTTTTCCTTTTCGCCCTCAGGCTGGAAACTTAGTCCTGTCGTTGGAGCTGTCTATGGACCTGAATTATATGCTGGTAAATTCTCCATCTGTTAGGAAATTACAAAATAAGCTCTAGGTTTAGGCCTTTTGCATATGAACATAGTTCAAGGAACTATACACATTCATTTTAGAAGGTTGTCAGTGTTTGCAACCCCAGAATGTCCACCTTCATGTGCAGGTAGGCATAAAACGTAAATTTTTCCTTTTTTTTTTTTTTTTTTTTTTTGATTTGTGCCGGAAGGTCATAAACTTAGATACAACACATGCGGTCGGAGCTTTAATCCCTTAGACTCCTTGTAAGGGGCTTCTAAACTGGATTGACCCCACCCTACATATTTGGTATTGCCGTGTCCGTAACAGTCTGTACAATACAGCATTCACCGAGTGGATACAATAAAGTTTGATTTAAAAACAAAACCCAACCAGCAAAAGTTAAAAACTGAGCCCATCGCTTAGTCCAATTTATAGCTTTAGCGGCTAGAATTCACATAGCAGCTAAATGGATATATCTGGACCTATCCTTTTACCGCGGTTAAGAACAGAATCAAACTACTGATGCTGTTTTAGAGAATTGAGGCCACTAGGACAGACCTTCCCACTGTTTGAAGGGATCTGGAACCCCTGGATCACTTCACAAGTCTCCTACACCCTCGAGGGAGCTCTATCCCTGTCCCCTTAATGGTCCATTATGCATCAACATGGCTCCAGCACTTCTCCATATGTAGTCTTGGTCCATCCACTATCTATTTTACATTATACAGTTCTTGTGATCTTGTTACATGTATGCTTTTCTCCTTCTCTCTCTGTCCCCTTTCCCACCCGTGTTGCCCTATGTTTTATTGTTTTGAACAATACAGAAGCAAGCTTTGTATCAAAAAAATACTGTTTTCACGAACCCTTGCGTGGGGTACACCTTGCACTTTGACCTATTGTAAGGCATTTTCCTATAGTTTTCAACAATAAAACCTTGTTGAAACTAAAAACAAAACCCCTGAGAAACTTGCCAAATTTTTTTCATATTATCCCTCCACAAAAAAGTTCCAAAAAGTTGTGTGCCAAAATTGGTAATGCTGAAATAGACAACACGTAAAAAAAAACCTTCCTTAATCAGCTCTGTCAACCAAAAAATATTAGTTATGTCTCTTATGTATATTTTTAAAAAGCTATATAAATAAGACATTACCTTAATCATAGTGATCCATAGATTAGCAATAACATATTATTTTTATGGTATGGTATACGGCCCCAAAATAATAGAAAAAGAAAGGAAAACAGAATTCACAATTTTCTTTTCCTCCATGCATCTCACCATTAAGCTAATGACCCACTAAAATAAAGTATGTGTAAATTGCGTCTAATATTGCAGAAACTAAGCCAAAAATATAAATATATTTTATAGCCATTAAAAAGTGACAATGCTAATCTGCTCTGAATGGCGCAGCTTCCCTTCAATGCCATGCCGTGTACCACATATGGGGTATTGGAGTACCTGGGAAGAATTGTGGAGTGTTTTTAAATTTCATCCACTGAAAATGTGTACATTTTTTTGAAAAATGCATCCATTTAGCCAAAAAAAATTTTTGTTTAATCCCTGTAAAACAATTAAAGGGTTAACAAACTTAATAAAAGTTGTTTTACATACGTTGAGGGGTATAGTTTCTTTAACCCCTTAAGGACGCAGGGTTTTTCGGCCGATTTCTCGCTCTCCAACTTCAAAAATCCATAACTTTTTCATTTTTACGTGTACAGACCCGTGTGAGGGCTTATTTTGTGCGTAACAAATTTTACTTTCCCGTGATGTTATTTATTTTAACATGCCGTGTACTGCGTAGCTGAAAAAAAATTCCAAATGTGGAAAAATTGAAAAAAAACGTCACGTGCGTCACGTTCTTGTGGGCTCAGTTTTTACGACTTTCACTCTTCGCTCCAAATAACACGCCTACTTTATTCTTTGGTTCGGTGCGATCGCGGTGATACCAAATTTATATAGGTTTTATTGTGTTTTAATACATTTTCAAAAATTAAACGAATGTGTACAAAAAAGAAAAAAATTTTTTGCCATCTTCTGACGCTAATAACTTTTTCATACTTTGGCGCACGGAGATGTGTGAGGTGTCATTTTTTGCGAAATGAGGCGACGTTTTCATTGCTTCCATTTTGAGGTCTGTGCGATATTTTGATCATTTTTTATTTCATTTTTTATGTTATGTAAAAAGGTGTAAAAGTCGCATTTCGGACATTTGGGCGCCATTTCCCGCCTCGGAGGTCACCGCCGGCCGTAACCGTTTTTATATTTTGATAGATCGGGCATTTTGGGACGCGGCGATACCTAATATGTTTGTGATTTTTACTGTTTATTATGTTTTATATCCGTTCTAGGGAAAGGGGGGTGATTTGAACTTTTAATATTTTATTAATTTTTTTTATTTTTTAAACTTTTTTTTTTATTTTTTTTTTTCACTATCTTTTAGACCATCTAGGGTACATTAACCCTAGATGGTCAGATCGCTGCTACCATATACTGCAATATTCTGTATTGCAATATATGGCATTTTTGCAGCAGATTCATTACAATGAGCCACTGGCTCATTGTAACGAATCTGCAGCTGCCAGATAGCCTCGTGTCAAAAGAAGACACGAGGCTACCATGGCAACTGATCGCCGCCCCCCGATGACGTTCGGGGGCGTGGCGATCGAAAAAAAGATGGCGGCGACTTTGCCGGCGGCAACCGGGGGGTTAATAGCCGCGATCGGTGCTAGCACCGACCGCGGTTATTAGCGGTGGGGGTTTTATGCATTTTGCAAAAACCCCCACCTCGTGAGCCCTCTTCATACATCCCTTATACCTCTGCGCCGTAGAGCTACGGCGCAGAGCGTTAAGGGGTTAAAGGGGTAAGTTATTGGGTTTTACTATTTCAAAGTGAAACCTAAGCACGTCCTTCAAAAGCATGAGTGATAATTTGCACCTAAATTTCAAAGACACATCCTACAAAAATGAGAGGATGCATAAAAAACCATGATAAAATAAAGACATTCAGTAAATGTTAGTTATCAGGTTTTTTGCTGTTATGACTGTGGAAAAAGTAGAACATTTTGAATTTCAAAAATTAAAGAATTTTTCAAAATTTTAACCAAATATCAATTTTTTTTCATAAACTCAAAACCTGCAACCAAAATTTTTCAGCTTACATGAAGTACAAAGTGTCTTGAGAAAACCATTTCAAAATCACTTGGATATGTTAAAGCGTTCCAGAGTGACACATGTCTGATTTGAAAAAATAGGTAGTGTGAGGAAGGTGAAAAGTGGCTTTGGTGGTAAGGAGTTAAAGAAAAGCACTACAAAATTGCAACTGTAACAATATTTGGAAAATAAAAAATGAGCCATTCCCAGTTTCGTTGTAACAAGTACCGTATATATTCTCGAGTAGAAGGCTAGTTTTTCAGCTTATACTAGAGTCAAAAAAAACAAAACAAAAAAAACTCACCTTTCCAGCGCCCCCGCAGGTCTTCTGTGCGATCCATCAGTCAGCGGCAGGTCCGTGCAACAACTGCCGCTTCAATAGGATTGTGTGTGCCGGCAGCCCGCACACATTCTGATGTCAGCGGCAATTGCTGACATCAGAGCTGTGCGCCGCACGAACCTGCTGCTGACTGTCGGATCGCATAGAAGACTCTATACTGAGACAGGGGGCTGTGACCAATGCGTTTCCCACCCTCCGCTTATATTCGAGTCAACAGGTTTTCACAGTTTTATGTGGTAAAATTTAGGGTCTTCGGCTTATACTCGGGTATACTCAGGTATATTAAGGTGAGCATGTTCTTCTTCCACTTTTTTTTAATTTTTGTAATTCCTTTTGTTCCTGGTCTTAAAGGGAACCTGTTATCAGGAGACCCATTTTTAGCACTCCCCCAGTCCCCACAAAGCATAATACATACACTGACAAAGTGTTTTTGTATAAAAAATAGGTTTTACAGAAAAAAAGCTGTTATATTGTACCTTTCATTAGCATCTGCTGTGTGACTAGGCACTCCCCCAACAGCTCCTGCATGTGTCCTTTTCAAATATATGAAAACACCAATCACTTGCCTTAGCGATGCCCCCTGCTCTTCTACAGCCAATCCCGAGTGAGGGGAGTTATTCATAGATTTGAAAAGGACACATGGAGGAGCAGTTTCCCAAGGGTGGGGGGTGGGAGGAACTGCTCCTTTCCAGCCACTCCCAGGGGACTAGTGCCTAGTCTCACAGCAGATGCTATTGAAAGGTTCTATATAACATATCTTTTTTTTCTGTAAAACCTATTTTTTTTTATACAAAAACACTTTGGCAGTGTATGTACTATGCTCTGTGGGGACTGGGGGAGTGCTAAAAATGGGTCTCCTGGTGACGGGTTCCCTTTAATGCGGCCAGTCATGTGACTTAATTACATTACAGCTCCCATTACTAAAGTGTTGATTGCAATATCCTGGCATGTGACCTCTGTAGCTTGTTTTTTTTTTTTTAAGATTTGCAAACACCTGCATTTTACAGTTATCGCTATTTTAAGAGGATTTTCTTTATTTTGTTTTAAGCGGCTCCTGGACTTCAAGCTGATGTCTCTTTGGCTACAGAGGCTGGAGTCCCCCTTCCTGGGCCTCGAGGGGTTAACACATACATTCCATTGATCAGTAAGTATAGAATGAAATTGGCCTTTAACAGTAACTTAAGGGCTTTAGTGACTTTTTTGGTTCTCTATCTCCTCTTCCCTTCCATAAACTTGTCTGCTTTTTAGCACAGAGTTCTTGGTTAGTAAAGGGTATAGTAGTTAACAAATCAATTTTTATAGAATCTAGTGTAATATAGGCAAACCACCCTGAAAACTAGGACAAAATTACTAATATTATTTACCCCAACATAGTTATGCTCAATGGCAGGTCCCCATTTTGTTGCGACATGTTCTTTATCCTGTAATGCCAGAGTAAAGATACTCTTAAAGCATAACTCCAAAGTTTTTCCAAAAATAGTTTTAGCACAGCTGGAGAGAGCCTTTGACAACAATTCCAAAGATGCCCATACCCTAATTCACAATTACATATACATAGTTATGAGGAAAGATTAAAACAACTAGATATATTTAGTCTGGAAAAGAGACGACTACATATATGAATGGTCCACACAAAAAATATGGTGGTAAGTTGTTTCAGATTAAATCAAATCAAAAGATGAGGGGGCACTGTCCCCATCTGGAGAAATCGAGCTTTAATCACCAGAGGCGACAGGGCTTTTTTACTGTTAATCTGAAGAATACCATGCCTCAGGCGCTGGTCACAGCAGGGATCAGAGAGTTTCAAGAAGGGTCTAGATGCCTTTTTACACCTAAATAACATTGATGGTTATGTTATATAGAATTGTTTCCCATAAATATCTTCTTCATCCAATCCCTTCCTTGGTTGAACTAGATAGAGGTGTCTTTTTTCAACTTTATAAACTATGATAGTTATATACTTAGTTCATACTGCTGAAAAAAAAAACATGTACATTAAAGAGGACCTGTAACCGCAAAAAACTGAAGGACCAAATGTGCCCCCCTTAATGCTGCCCCGCGGCCGCGACCACATTGCCGGCCGGCCTCGCCAGGCTTCTTTACCGCTGCACGGAGAGCCGGCAGCGATGCGATGCTGCCGGCTTCTCGTACAATGTGTCCGCTGGTGGGGGCGTGCTGGGGGTGTGTCGGCACGCCCCCCTAATGAATAACGCCGACTGCCAGTGCGCCAGATACACGATCCAACCTCTTATTTGGAGGCATGGTAAAATATACAAATAAGTTTTCCAGGGGCATAACTACAGTGGTAGCTGCTGCTATGGGGCCCGCAGTGTTCGGCTATGGGCCCGGCATCTGCCCTGACACACTAAAGAATCGATGTTCACCATTATATACATATTACACTGTATAATATGTACATAACAGTGCACATCTTTCAAAGCACACAGCACGAATCGGCAACACAGATTAGGAAAGTCGGGAGTGGACAGCAGAATGACAGGACTACTGTAGGGATTTCTCGTCTTTAATTCATGCGATGAATTTTCCTCATGTGGTCAGCAGTTACTGGCACAGATCTGTGTAGGTGTATGAATGTATATATCAGTTCATACATGTGTGCTGATAAGTGTGAGTATGGAAATATGTATATTTTATGAGGGGGCATTGGGGCCCCATTCTGAAATCTGCTATGGGGCAATTCTGAAATCTCTGCAAATTCCTCACAATATGGTACTAGCTGCACTACTAGTGCCAGCAAGGCCAGCCACAAGCAAATAAACCAAAAATAAAATATATAACGCTATTGTAGCCCTAAGAAGGCCTGTTGGGTTCTCGTATGGCTAGTTTCTAGCCTACACTGACAGCACACTGCTGTGCCTGTGCCTGATAACGTTGAGTTATAAAAAAAAAAAATAAAAGTAAAAAAAAAAAATCAGCAGACTGTGCCTAATTCAATCAAACCTCTAATAAATTGTCCCACTTAGGTGTTTGAGATGGATATGTGTCACTAAGAGCTAAATAGAACGTTCCCAAGTCTAAGTGGGACAATTTATTAGGGGTTTGATTGAATTAGGCACAGTCTGTGTGCTGTCAGTGTAGGTTAGAAACTAGCCATAGCAATAGGATAGCATCGTTTTGTAAAAAAAAAAAAAAAAAAATCCAAAAAAATGTACAGTTTACACTTTAATTTTGAAAATGTTGAACCCGAGGGCTAGGGGGTAGAGGATGAGGGCGTGGACGTGGGCATCCAACTACTGCAGGGGTCAGAGGCCGTGGTCCTGGGCGGGGTGAGACACCACCTGCTGATGAGGGAGCAGGGGAACGCCGCGGAGCTACACTCCCTAGGTTCATGTCTCAAGTTACTGGGACTCGTGGTAGAGCACTGTTGAGGCCAGAACAGTGCGAACAGGTGATGTCATGGATTGCGGACAATGCTTCTAGCCATTTGTCCACCAGTCAGTCTTCCACGCAGTCCACCCATGTCACCGAAATCAGCACTCCTCCAGCTCCTCCACCTCAGCCTCCTTTCCCCCCCAGTCTGCCCCCTCCCAGGAAAATTTGGCATTTGAACCGGCATACTCTGAGGAACTGTTTTCTGGACCCTTCCCACAGTCACAAACCACTTGTCCGGTTGCTGCTGAGCTCTTTTCCGATGCCCAGGTTTTCCACCGGTCGCAGTCTGTGGGTGATGATGACATTGATGACGTAGTGGAAGAAGTGTGTAAAGAGGTGTCGGACGATGAGGAGACACGGTTGTCAGACAGTGGTGAAGTTGTTGTCAGGGCAGGAAGTCTGAGGGGGAAGCAGACTGAGGGATCGGAGGATGATGTGACCGACCCAAGCTTGGTTGATAGGCCGGGTGAACACAGTGCTTCGGAGGCGAGTCCTCGACGAGAACAAGTTGGAAGAGGCAGTGGTGGGGCCAGACGGAGAGGCAGGGCCAGAGCTGGTGCATCAGCGCCAAGTGTTTCACGTAGTGAAGCTCCCGTGGCGAGGGCTAGATTTTTGGAAGTCTGGAGGTTCTTTAAAGAAACACTGGATGACCAACGGACTGTGGTGTGCAACCTGTGCCAAACCAGGATCAGCAGGGATTCCACCACTACTAGCTTAACTACCACCAGTATGCGCAGGCATATGAATGCTAAACACTTCTCAATGGCACCAAGCCCGTTCACCTCTGGCCGGGTAGACCACTGCTCCTTCCTCTGTGTCATCTGCTGCCTCTGCTAGTCAGCCCCCTGCCCAGGACCCCGGCCCAAACACCTCCCGTGCGAAAACCACATCTTCGCCTCCACAGCATCCACCAATGTCTCCCAAGCGCAGCGTTCAGCTCTCCATACCCCAGACGCTGGAGCGCAAAAGGAAGTATAGTGCAACCCACCCACACGCCCAAGCCTTCAACGTCCACATCTCCAGATTACTTAGCCTGGAGATGCTGCCCTATAGGCTGGTGGAGACCGAGGCCTTTCGCAACCTCATGGCGGCGGCCGCCCCTCGGTATTCTGTCCCCAGCCGCCACTACTTTTCCCAATGTGCTGTCCCAGCCCTACACCAGCACGTGTCAGACAACATCATCCGTGCCCTGACCAATGCCGTTTCTGACAAGGTCCATCTGACCACGGACACGTGGACGAGTGCTGCCGGGCAGGGCCACTATATATCGCTGATTGCACATTAGGTTAACTTGGTGGATGCTGGGACCAAGTCTGACCCTGCGGCTGGTCATATACTACTGACACCGAGGATTGCGGGGCCTACCTCGGTCCAGGTCTCTCAGGCCTACTATGCCTCCTCCTCCCACCCCTCCTCCACCTCCTCCTCCGAATTACCATCCGTGGGCATGGCGCCATCAGTCGGTAGCTGTAGGCACAGCAGCAGTGCCGTCGCTAAGCGACAGCAGGCGGTGCTCAAACTGCTGAGCCTAGGCGATAAAAGGCACACCGCCCAAGAGCTATTACAGGGCATCACGGTGCAGACAGAGCTGTGGCTGGCACCGCTGAACCTGAAGCATGGTTGTGTGTGACAACCTCCGTAACCTGGTGGTGGCTCTGCAACTGGGCAGACTGACACATGTGCCATGCCTGGTCATATGCCTATCATAGTTCAGCGGTTCCTCAAGACATACCCCAATCTGTCTGATTTGCTCACGAAGGTGCGCCGCAACTGTGCGCATTTCAGGAAGTCCAGCACAGATGCTGCCACTCTCAGGGCAGCGCAGCGCCGCCTCCAACTGCCCGCTCACCGACTGTTGTGCGACGTGCCCACGAGGTGGAATTCAACATTAACCATGTTATCCAGAGTTTACCAGCAGCACAGAGCGATTGTAGACTGCCAGATGTCAACTTCCACCAGAACTGGTAGTCAGGTCAGTCAGCTTCCTCAAGTCTACAATGAGGAGTGGACGTGGATGTCTGATATCTGTCAGGTGCTGAGTAACTTTGAGGAGTCAACACAGATGGTCAGTGGCGATGCCGCCATCATCAGCCTCACCATCCCGCTGCTTGGCCTGTTGAAAAACTCTCTGGTCAGCATGAAGTCGGAAGCTTTGCGCTCGTCACAAGAGACGGGGGAAGAAGATTCCCTTGTTGATAGCCAAAGCACCCTCAGGTCTATTTCTCAGCGCATATCGGAGGAGGTGAAGGAGGATGAGGAGGAGAATGTTGGCGAGACAGAAGAGGGGAGCATTGCTCAGTCCTTCACTGTTCAGCGTGTATGGGCAGAAGAAGAGGAGTTGGAGGAGGAGCCAGTGAGGCCAGTGAGGGGAGTGAATTCTTGCGAGTTGGTACTCTGGCGCATATGGCAGATTTCATGCTAGGCTGCCTATCCCGTGACCCTCGCGTTCAAAGAATGTATTCCAGCACCGATTACTGGGTATTCGCATTCCTGGACCCACGGTACAGGCAAAATCTTTCCACTCTCATCCCTGGAGAGGAAAGGAGTGTGAGAATGCATGAATACCAGCAGGCCCTGGTGCACAAGCTGAAACAGTATTTCCCTTCTGACAGCGCTAGCGGCAGAGGGCGTACTTCTGCAGGACAAGTAGCGAGGGAGAGTAGGCGAGCAGGCAGCTTGTCCAGCACTGGCAGGGGTATGCTTGACAAGGCCTTTGCCAGTTTTATGTCACCCCAGCAAGACACTGTCATCTGTCCCAATCTCGGCAGAGTAGGGCTGATCTTTACAGAAAGATGGTGAGGGAGTACGTAGCTGACCATACCATCGTCCTAAATGATCACACAGCTCCCTACAACTACTGGGTTTCAAAGCTGGACATGTGGCACGAACTGGCGCTATACGCCTTGGAGGTTCTTGCCTGCCCTGCCGCTAGCGTGTTGTCTGAGCGGGTTTTCAATGCAGCTGGTGGCATCATCACCGATAAGCGTACACGCCTGTCGACTGACAGGCTGACGCTTATCAAGATGAATAAAGTCTGGATTTCTCAGGATTTCCACTCTCCACCAGGTGAAGGAAGCTCAACCTGAATAATTTATGCACTCCTCCTCCTCCTCCTCATTTCCTCCTTCTCCTCCTCTTTGTACACTAAAGCAGAGGAAACTGGCTATTTTTTGCCAGGGCCAACTGGCTCTAGAGGGCCACCTACCCGGTCCTCTGTTTTAAACAATTTTTGGGAGTGCCACATACAGGCACTATCCAAATTAAATTGTCTCCATTGCAACCTCCACATGTCATCTCCATAGCTGCCTCCAAAAGTCGTCCATATAGCTGCCTCCATACATTGTCCCCTTAGCAAACGAGCTGTGTCAGGTAGAATTTTGGGTTGTTTTCATGGCTTCCACATCAAACTTGTTAACTTTGTCGCCACCCTGCTGTGTTATCCACAAAATATACTGGCAAACTTTTATCATTTACCGATATTATTTCTGCGCTTCTTGCGCATCTGTTTACATTCCCCTCACCCGCGATAACCAAAACTTATAAGAACACTACTACACTTGATCTTATACAAAAGGTTCTTAGAAGTGCTGTTTGGGGAGGACCCGAGAGACAGGGGCTTGGACAGGCGAAAGCTCACCTGGCAGCGGACCGCCAGCTCCATCCCAAGATCCAACTAACATAGTTTTAACTACAGCACCTTTAATCTACAACTACCTTACTGCCTCCATACATCGTCCCCTTATCAAACGAGCTGTGTCAGGCAGAATTTTCGGGCGTTTCACCAGATACATAATGGAACTCGGCGCATCTGTCGCCGCCATGCTGGAGACCTGAAGTTGCAATCATAGCAGCGCAATATGGATGCCCCATACTGTCACTCTTAATCATGGAAGTCGTCTCCATGGCTGCCTCCACATGTTGTCCCCTTATCAAACGAGCTGTGTCAGGCTCATTTTTCGGGTGTTTCACCAGATACGTTATGGAACTTGGTCACTATGTCGCCACCATGCTGTGTTATCGACTAAATATACCGTCAACCTTTTGTTGACATAGGAAATCATTTCAGCGCTTCTTGCTCTTCTCCTTTGGTTCCTCTCTGCCACTCATTGGTTTGAAGCCTGAGTCCATTTACGGTATGTCGCCATGACACTCTCTAGCCTGCCTCTGCATGCCATCCCCTATAGTGTCAGGGTCAATTATTGGATGTTTTGGATGCTATCTAGCCTCATTCGGTCACTGTCATGGCCATGCTGTTGCCCATAATTTTGGCATAATGGTGCGTTTAAGCAGCCTCAGAGGCATCCATGCATGCTGCCCTGCTGTTTCCTGTCCATTTCCGTGGTGTTTCCATCCTTTTCTGAGGTTTCCAGGTGTTTGGTCAAGCTTCCCTGTGCAGACCCTTGGTCCCCTTGAAAAATGCTCGTGTCTCCCATTGACTTCAATGGGGTTCGTTATTCGAGTCGAGCATTGGGAAAAGTTCGTCTCGAATAACGAGCACATGTTAGTGCTCGCTCATCTCTAATATTGACACAAAAATATTTTCACGAATATTGGCAAATAGATTAGCAGAAGTTGCCCGGTTTAATTCACAGTTCTCAGAATGGGTTTGTAAAGGGGAGAAATGGGGTTTAGAATGTATGGTCGGTTATGACAATGCTGGACTGGGCCAGGGCAAGCCCACAGAAGAGAAAGCATGCGGCAATAATAGTAGTGACATAGGGGGAAATCTCAAAGAGATTTAATTTGGGAAGAGGCACATGCCAACGGTGTCCACTTTCACTATTGTTATTTAAATTCGCTATAGATCTCTTAGCTAGGAAGATTCACCAGGATGAAATTTATCAGGGAATACATTTGGGAAAAGGCACTTGAAAATTATATTATTTGCAGATGTTTAGGTCTTATTTGTAAAAGATGTGAAGAAGGAAATACAGGAGGTTTTAGTTTTTGAGAAAATATGAAATGTTATCAGGGTATACTGTTAATACTCACAAAACACAAGTGTTGTTATTGGATAGAAATGAAGACCGAGTGGTATAAGAGTTGGAGATTGAACATAGTGAAAGATAAGTTTTAAGTATTTAAATTTTTGGTCCGGTAGGGTTAGTTCAGCGGTATATGGGCTCAATTATGTTTCCCTAATTGAGAGAGTCAATAAGGATATAAGTAAATGGATGGAGTTACCACTGTCTTTGTTTGGAAGAAAAAACCTGATGGTGCTATTTCCAAGATTGATGTATACCATGCAATATCTACCCCTTCTATTAAAACATACGGACATTAGGAAAATAAATAGTCTGTTTCAGAAATTTTTGTGGAAAAGGAAAAAAGTAAGAGTAGCTTGGAAGTATGTGCAGAAACCATGAGGGCTGGGCGGGCTCTCCCTCCCCAATTTGAGAGAGTATAATATTGCTTGCATAGCTAGGTTTGCGGCCCAATGAGTCAATGGGCAGGATGTACTAGTGGATAGAATGGCACAGGAGAGTTTAGTGCAGCGATGGCGAACCTTTTAGAAGCCGAGTGCCCAAACTACAATCAAGACCCACTTATTTATCGCCAAGTGCCAACATAGAAATTTAATTTGTGTTTTATAATCCCTGCTTTGTCACAGCTTTCATTCATATCAGCACCCTGAGGACACCAATAAAGCAGAAAATAGAAGAAATTTGGATGATCATTGTAGTTTCCCTTCAAGGTCCCATAAACAGGAAGAATTGTCAGGGCCGGAGCAGGAACTACAATGATAATCCAGATCAGTCCACACCTTCCCACTCCTCCAGTAGTCCCAGGTAGCACCGTCACTTTATAATAGCTCTGTGCACAGCAAGTCCTGGGCTGTCTGGGACTGCAGGAAGATACCTGGAGTCCTCTCTGGTGATAGCCTGGGTGCCCACAGAAAGGGCTCTGAGTGCCACCTCTGGCACCCGTGCCATAGGTTCGCCATCACTGGTTTAGTGGGTTCCATCTCATTAAGTTTATTTTTGCATGAGAAAACGGCAAATTTGAGCAAAGAAGGGAAAAGTTCCATATTGTTGAGGGACACGAGTGGTATGGAAAATACTGCGTAGAAGGTTTGGTCTGCCAGTAGAGATCAGAATTCCTAACCATCCACGAAATACTGGAGAAGAAGAAATGGAAAGGGCCAAAGAATTGAAATTGGAATCGAGGAATGGGAGGAAAAGGGAATTTCGAAAATATTGGATATATTTGATAAAGAAAAAATGAAATTAAAATCCTTTAATCGGATAAAAACAGAATATGAAATAGTGGATTCCCATTTCTTGTATTACCTACAGATAGGGGGAATATTGGGAAAGAGGGAAGATATGAGGTGGCTAGGGAAAGAAAATCAAAAACAATTTGTGAAACTCTTAACTGCCCGGAAAGGAAATCCATCAATAGCCCGAATAAGGAAAAGAAAGGTATAAGGAAAGATGTATTTCAGGGAAGGAAAGCAAAAAAAATGGAAGGATGAGATGAGGTGGGGAGAAGACTGTTAAAGGGATTGAGAGATACACAGAAAGCCACTTCATCGAAGATGTTGAGAGAAATGCAGTGGAAAATAGGAGTTAGAGCATATTGGGCCTTTAACTAGCCCTTTCAGAGCACATTCCTTGAGTGCCCAAAATATGGAAAAATCAATGCAATCAATACACTGTTTGTGGTATTGTCCAGCAACGAAGAATCTATGGAAATTAACATCAGTTTATTGAGTTTGTATTGGGGGAATATGTGGAGCTTGATGTGGGGAGCGACATTTTTCAGTAGTACGATGATGGAACTATCAATGGGCAGAAGAGGGAGTTGGTGGATTTATTCACAATGGCGGTTAAAAAGATATTGCTGACAGAATGGCTCTCCACACACCTACCCAGACTAATTCAGGTGAGAAGAAAGTGGAAAGAATTTCTGTACTTCCAGTGGATAGAAAAGAATTACGAATATAAAAAGCATAAAGCAATAAAATGGAAATTAGTTTGGTTCCCTATAGTTAATAGAATCTTTTCCAGGAACAAAATTGAAGCTTTCTATGGGGAAGTACGACCTTGAATGCAAGCCATGAGGAGAGAAGGAAAGGAAATGGAAGAGGAAGGAAAAAGAAAGGGGAAAGAGGGAGGAAAATAAAGGAAGCCAGTTGCACCTGGGTGAGGGGTGGCGGTGGAGGGAGGGGAAGGGTTTGGGAAAATTTAGGAAAATTTAGAAGCAGGAAAATGTATACAGTATATGTTTGTAAACACTATACTGTATTTGACATTTTAAATATGACACCCAAAGAGGGGTTAAATTGAAATATAAAATGTGTGTTTTGTTTTTTATGTAAAAAACAAAGATGGTAAAGTCACCAATTTTGCTATGCGTTGGTCCTGTGAAACAGAACCTGTCTTTAATCAATCTTCAAATGTTAGAAATAATGGTATGTCAATTACAGTACATAATTCATGCAGTACCTGGAGGTGTATGCCATCTGGGCCTGGCGATTTGTCTATTTTAGTGGTTAGGCGGTACCGTACCTGGGTTAATCAGCCGACATTTAATGGAGCAAACACATTATTATTCCTCGTCACGTCATTTCCAGTGGGACTTTCCTGGGTAAAGACAGTTGTGAAAGCAACATTCAATAGATTGGCTCTCCCTCCACCAAGTTGTTCCTTAGAGGGCAACCACACTTCATGTTTAGTTATTTACTATTTATATATCTGAATGGTCAGTACAGGGATCTCTCAAAAGATCTTTTTATGTCATATGGCCAGGACAAGGGGCATTGGCATCCCTGACACGTAGAGCTTTAGCTTTGGTTTTTCCATGGAGGATGCAAGAGAGGTCACAAGCAAGTGTGGAGTGTGCTGGGGACTATGCTGACCAAAAGAACTTGGGGGAAGCAGGCTGTGACATCTCAGCAGAGGCCTGTTGCTGCTCTGTGTCTTGCTGGGCACTGCCTCGTTGTGTCTACCACACCTTGCTATAAAAATGTCCCTGGAGCAGAACTGCAGTGGACGGTGAGCAGGAAGAGGGTTGGTAACACTTATGGGAGCTGCTGAATGTGCAAGGGGAGTCGAGCTCTTGTGGTCTGCGTCCACCATGAATCCCAGCCATATGCACACTTCTGTGACTTATGTCCCCTGAAGGGACTTCTTATGGAGGTCTGGTTGTGTTCTTTTGTTTCTATCATTTTTGTTTTTGTTCTTTCTGCAGTTCCTGGTTTTCCATACCCTACTGCAGCAGCAGCCACCACAGCAGCAGCCTTTAGAGGGGCACACTTAAGGGGGCGTGGAAGGACTGTTTATGGGGCAGTGCGTGCAGTCCCACCAACGGCTATCCCAGCCTACCCTGGGTAAGTGGATATCTTAAATATAGAAGGGAAGAGGGAAAAACAGCGGGTCATAAAATAAACTGTAGACTAAGCAGGAATATAAGTAGATGAGACCTTTTGGCCTTAATACCAGTGTCATCTGCTGACATGTGATTATAAAATATATAGTGTAAAAGAGTAATATAACAAAATAATTTGTTTTCACTGTAGGGTTTATAAGGCCGCTTTCACATGACAGAAAATAGTTTCTTTGACAGAATATGCACAGTTCATATAGGTCTCCAATGGATGAATGAACACAAAGTTAAAATGTATTTTTAGATGTAGTAAGGAAAAGGCTAAGGCTGGGTTGTGGGAGCGGGGAGGAGGCCGTTTTAAAGCTTGTCAATAACTGCACTATGTGTTTGTGTGTGACCAGTCATAGCTGACACGCATGAAATGTGGCCTCATACATTTAACTGGGTGAGAAAAGTTGAATGATGTATGAATAACTATAGGTATAGATCTTGCATTTACTGCATCTAGAATGAAATGTAAGAAACTAAACAAACTTTATGCATGATTTTACACATTATAAATCTTACATAGTAAAGATAAAAGGTAATGGAATGCACCCATTTGAGTTATGTCTTTGTGTCTGACAAATTTTTAGAATTTTTTTTAAATAGCTTTCAAATTATTTACTTTTGTGCCTTGTACTAAAGTACTGCTGTAAGCCTCACTAGCAGTAATAATTGAAAAATATATCCTCTAGCAGCCAGTTCACAGCATGTATGTAGTTGATTAGATTGCGCTTGTTGGACCAAAATGTGGTTTTTACATTTTTTATATTTTTTTTATAGCCAAAATAATAACCCTACTAGGATGAAGCCAAATATACGTGAATATACGAGCCTCTCTTGTATTGCTGCAGATTTTTTTGTGTAGTCTAGTAATTGAAGACCCTTTTCCAAGCTCATGAAAAACAGCATTGCTCTGTTTTCTGGAGCAGTCCCATTCTGCTCTGCTACCTTCCTTAATAGATCTTGCCTGGTGTACTGTTGAAATGGGCCTTACTTTTATTTTTATTAGAGAATAAACTGTGAAATTCTGTATGATGGACACTGGAGATCAAAATTGGTGAACTCGCATTTTCCTAAATGTCAAGGTCATTGTGTAGTCCTATATGAATATATCTTGACTAAAATAGCAGTATTTCAAGCATGTTTCAGAAATTGTATATATTCTGAAGTACAGACTAAAAATGTAAATGAGATAATTGTAAAAGAACACGTATCAAAATTAGAGAACACTTTCAGATACCTGCAAGTTATTGGTGTTAATGTGGCACCTGGTGCTAATTTCCTTAGGGAAAACTGGAAAGTTTATTTGCCAGTTAGAGGGTTTGCCAAATGACTTTGCAAAAATGGCATACCAAAGTGACTGGCCTTCATATGGACAACCTGCTGCTGGATGGTTTCAAAGGGGTGAACCTATCGGCAATAGCAAGAGAAGTTGGTAATTCAAAGTCTGTGATTTCTAGAACATTGCATCTTTACAACATCACAAACTGATTCCCCATGAAGGCTTGTCGCCTTTAAAAGACAAATGCAAGAGAACAGGATAATGTGGAGAATCTTCATGGGTAATTGTTTCATCAAGAAGCTGGAATTACCTGCTACTTCGGCAATGTACAGAGTAAGGATCTGTCTCTTACAGTGGGGCACATTTACTTAGAAAGTCAGAAACTTCATAAAGTGTTTTTTTCTGTGTATAATGCTGGGTGCGATCGATTCATTAAGAACATGCACCAGAAATCTTGAATCTCTCGTTTCCCCCCCACTGGTTCGACAGAATTCACCAACTTTTTTGTGGTGCACAAAAAAAGTGAACACAATTTGAAAGATAAGTCGGATCAGTCGGACCCCCCCTAACGCCACAAAAGTGGTCGCGTGCGACACGATAGTGTCAGTCACTTCTTAAATACCTCTGCACATTCTTGTAGGGGAAAATCGGCTTTCAAAGTCAGACAAAAGTGCGGCGTAAAGCCCTCAGTAAATGTGCCCCAGAATCTCAACATTTATGAGCATTTGGCCTGACAGCCCACTCTGCAGTGACCAAACTTCACGATACCAGAAAGAATCAAAAGGCTACAATAATCTTTGATGAGGAGCATGTTTATTTCGATATGATGGGAAACATTATTTATGCCTGCAAACTGGGAATAGACTGGACCAAAATTGCGTAAAGAAGTCAATGGTGTTTGGGGAAGTGTCATGGTTTGGGGGATGTTTTCTGCAGAAGTTGGAACTCTCACATAGCTACATGGCAGAAGCAATGCAATTTTGAATCGGGTCCTTTTTCAACAACATGTGGTTCCTTCCTTGTATCCTTCACTCAATCAACCAGAAATCTTCATGCAGGCCAGTGCCCCGTCACATAACAAAACGGGTAAAGCAGTTCCCTGAAATAAAAAAAAAAAAATTAAAACATTTAAATGGCCAGCCCACAGTTCTAATATACACCTAATGGAAAACCTTTGGAAAATCCTTGGTGACCAAGTTATGGCCAAGAAACCCACAATAAGTCACAGAGCTGGTGAAGAGCAGAGCAGTTTGAGACTACTGATGTCACGTGTTGCATTCATTCATAGCAAAGGCCTGTACTACTGATTGGTGGCTGTTGTTACCTACAGATAATGTAATTAAAATCTTTCTATGTGCTTCAAGCTTTGCTGTTCTTTTACTGTGATGATCAGGTTTATTGCAAAATAAAGGTTTTATGTAGCCAGCATGGGTTTACGAAGGATAGAAGAAGTTTTCAGAATAACCTGATGTGCTTCTATGAAGAGGAGCAGATGCCTGGATGGAGGAGCTGCTGTAAATATTGTGTTCTTGGACTTTGCAAAGGCTTTTGACACTGTCCCTCATAGATGCCTGATGCCTTATAGATGCCATAGATGGGTAAAATAAGGTCTGTTGGTTTGGCAGGAATCATTTGCAATGGGATTGAAAACTGGCGGAAGGATCGTATCCAGAGAGTTGTGGTCAATGATTCCTATTCGGAATGGTCACCAGTTATGAGTGGTGTACCCCAGGGTTCTGTGCTTTGCCCACTACTATTTAATATATTTATTAATGATATAGAGGTAGGAATTAATAGCAAAGCGTCTTTTGCAGATGACACCAAGCTGTGTAGAGTAATAGTCTATGGAGGATGTTCATAGGCTGCAGGGTGACTTGGACAAACTGGTCATCCACTTGGCAAATGAGGCTCAATGTGGATTAATATAAGGTGATGCACCTGGGGGCTAATAATCCACAGGCAACATATGTCCTTGGGGGAGTAAATCTGGGAGAGACCCTTGTTGAGAAGGACTTGACCGTACTAGTAGATCATAAATTAAATCACAGCATGCAATGTCAGCTGCCTCTAAAGCCAGTAGGATCTTGTCATGTATCAAAAGTGGTATGGATTCTTGTGATAGGGATGTAATATTACCACTGTACAAGGCATTGGTTTGGCCTCACCTGGAATATGCTGTCCAGTTCTGGGCTCCGGTCCATAAAAGGGATGATGTGGAGCTGGAGAGGGTTCAATGAATAGCCGCAAAAATAAGGGGTATGGAGGGTCTCGGTTATGAGGAAAGATTAAAACAACTAGATTTATTTAGTCTGGAAAAGAGATGACTAAGAGGGAACACAATTAATTCAAATGTATGAATGGTCCATACAAAAAATATGGTGGTAAATTGTTTCAGATTAAATCACATCAAAAGACGAGGGGGCAAGGTCTCCTTATGGAGAGGGCTTTTTTTACTATGAGAACTGTCAATCTGTGGAATAGCCTGCCTCGGGCGCTGGTCACAGCAGGGATCAGAGAGCTTCAAGAAGGGTCTAGATGCTTTTTTACACAGAGTTAACATTGATGGTTATGTTATGTAGAATTTTTTCCCCATAAATCTCTTCCTCGTCCAATCCCTTCCCTTCCTTGGTTGAACTTGACAGACTTGTGTCTTTTTTCAACTGTATAAACTATGATACTATGTTGATATACTTTGGTAATTTTGTAATACTCTTTTCTAGTGGTATGGTGGATGCCTTAAAATAAATTTTTTCAAATGTTAGTTAATAGAGTTTACATTATTTCTGAAAAAAAAATCAAGTGATCACACATCTATCATTATCATATCTAATTTTGATCTCCAGTTTAGGTGCATTTTTAGGCCCTAGGCCTAAATGAATGCGTTTCTGACAAAATTGGACTAATTTCACCTCTCATTTTGTTCTATTTGCTATAAAGATCTTGAAGGGTTAACACGCTTTGTTAAAGCTCTTATTAATAGTTTAATAGGGTGCAGATTTAAAAATGGAGTGATATACAGGGGGTCTCCCATCTTTTATATATTTCAAAGCTCATTTAAGGCAAAATGATCACCAAAAAGTAAATTCTGAAATCTCCTAGAAAATACGGGAAACAGATGTTCAATTTGTCATCTGATGTGATAAAACATAAAACATTTTAAAAATGATTAAAGAATTACAGTATTTTTCGGACTATGAGGCACACCAGAGTATAAGGCGCACCATCAATAAATGCCTGCTAAAACATCAAGGTTCATATATAAGGCACACCGGAGTATAAAGCGCACCCGATTATAAGAATGAATGGCCAGCAGGTGGCAGACCTGTGAACAGTTCAAGGTAGCTGTTGTCTGTAAGTACGGTTCATATATAAGGCACACCGGACTATAAGGCGCACCTTTGATTTCTGAGAAAATCAAAGGATTTTTAGTGCGCCTTAGTCCGAAAAATACGGTAAGCAGACATTTGGGTAATGTTAGTTTTACCATTCAAATTAGTTACTACTTGTCTGAAAAGAGATAACATATATGTCGGCTTAACTCAATACACCCTTTCCAACACCCTTCACCCATCCTCTTCTTGCTTCCATCAGCAGGTCTGTGTGCAATGACCGTGCACGCTTTGTCAGTGGCGTCTGACATCATAGTGTGTGCATATGGACAGCATCAGGACCATGCACACATTCACTGATGTCAGTAAGTGGCTGCCATTGTAGTGTGCGCAAGCGGTCAGTGTGCATGGACCCTGCCGCTGGAAGTAAGGGGGCTGGATGGCTAAATACCAGGGGCATGGGTTGGCTGGCTATAAACAGGGTGAAGGCTGTAACTAATGTATTTCCCATTACCCTAGGCTTCTACTCAAGTCAATAGATTTTCACAGGGTTTTTTTTTCTCCGCTTATATTTGGGTTGGCTTATACGCGAGTATATATGGGTAATTTAAAATACATTTTGGAAATGGTGAATTTTTAAAAATTTAAAACAAATGTAATTTTTTTTTAAAATAAATACTAAGAACATCAACCAAAATTAACCACAAACAGGAAGTACATGAAAAAAATCATTTTGGCAAGTTGGTGTTCGAAACTTATAAACCATATAAAGCTACACATAATTACAAAAAGAGGCTCAGCCTTAATGTACAAACTGGCTGCGTCCTAAATGAGTTGAGGATGGAGATGGACGGTGTGTGGGAACATCAGAGCAAAGTGTTGAAAGAGAAAACATTACAGAGCTGATGCTTCCAGTAATTACTGAGTTGAGACCAGAACTAGCACCGTGCATAGCCTTAAATTTCTGTGACCCCTCAGTCATAGACTTCATCTCCTATATACTAATTTTTTTATTCTATGGATTGTTCTTGGCAACCAAAATGGCAGGCTGATGGGAGGGTGCTGAGACAGGATGATGGTACAGGATTACCAAGGAATACGGAATATCAGTATCCCAGAATCCAGTTAAACATAATTGCAACCTGTCCTTGATAACAGGTTGTTACCGTTTTATGGGCCTAAATCCTGATTAGTTTCCTCAGTTTCACTTTAATGCCAAAGTGATTGCACTTTAGGGAACCTGCCGTTTCATCAATGATTGAAGATCTCCTGGATGTACTGTGTACACTCCACTGGAATGCACTTCAATAGATTTGGGGCAGTGTTCGGGTTTTGGCTGTGGGGAAGAGCTTTGTCCAATTGGAATATTAATATCTGTGCTGGTAAGCTGATGAAAATTCCAAACTTGATGGAATTGGCTTAAAAGCACAATTGCCCCATATCCTGGTGGGTCAGAGTGATCAGTCCGTGGCGCAGCACTTCTCACATCTGTGATTACAGACTGATCATGGACAAATGTGAATCCAGCCTAACTTTCCAGTTTTTTCTGACTTTGCAAAAATGGTGAGACAAAATGATCAAACCTCCTTTTAGGCGAAAGATTTAAAGGCTAGACTCATATTTGTTAATGTTGTTTACAGAAGCAGGACAAGGCATTTTGGTGCGCTAGGCAGACAACTAAAATTGCACCCCCTTCCTTAGCCTCATATCCGGCTACTCCACGCCCCAGTAGCCGCATAAAAAAATTAGCATATAGATGTAATTTATAAAGTTTTGTAAAAGACACCCGGGACGTCCCATCCATCCACCTACCACCCCTTCTACCTTTTATAGGTAGAATCGGGGTGGTAGGTTCCCTTTAAATTGTAGCAGAAAGTGCAACAGAATCAGGGCTGATCTTGATAGAGATTAACAGGACAGCCTGGCCATGCCTGTCCTGCTGCTTCGCTCATTTTTTGGAGCGACGAGGGGTCCGACTGAGGAAAATCTGACCCCTGTGGATATGGCCTAACTTGTTTCAGAGGAAAACCCCTTTAATGTTATAATTCGGTTTGAACAAGGCCAACAGAGACATAGAACTAAACAGCTACAACCTGTCTTCCAGGTAGTCTCTCTTGTTCTTGATCCTTCTCCATCAGGTGGAAATTGCCATGAACATCTCCAAACTCCCATACCTAAAGAAAAAATCCATACAATGTCCCCTAGATAACATCTCAGTGCTCCTCAAAATGAACACATGTGCCACCTGCACAGATATATTCTACCATATGCTTTCCCATTCATTCATATTTAACACCAGCACCCTCTCATTAATTTAGATGGGTTTAAATTCTGACTGGGTAGGATCGCTTCCCGAGCACCTAACCATCCAAGGAGTGTAAAACGACAAGTGATTACTTATTAATTTAGTTGGCACAGGGTGAGTGTGGCACCCTCGTGATCACCTTTCCTCGACTACCCCTCGTCCTGGCCCTGGTTAAGCCGACAGACTAGGGAAAGCCTGAACCTGAAGTGTGTAAAGAAGTATGTGAAGGTAAAATTTTATGGTTTGGGGAATTTTCTGGTTTCTGGTTTACTGCAGCAGCAGTTGGACCTTTCACACAGCTATGTGTAATGCAATTGTGTATCAGAACCTTCTTCAACATGTGGTCCTTCCTTCTGTTCTTCACTCAATCAACCAGAAATTTTCACGCAGGAAAATACCCCATGTCACACAGCAGAAACGTAAAGCTGTTCCTTCAAATGGAAAACCATTGAAACAATGAAATGACTAGCCCAGAGTCCTGACCTAAATCCAATAGAAGACCTCTGGAGATCCTTGGTGACAAGGTTATTGCCAAGAAAGTCACAGAACTGTGGGAAAGGCTGGAAGAAGTGTAGACCAAAATCACAGCAGTAATGTCCTGTGGCCGGCGATGTGCTAAAGTAATTCAAAGCAAAGGCTTCTGCACTTCCAATGGATTGGTGACTGATGTAACCTTTAGAAGTTTTAATTATAATCTTTCTTTGTGCTGCAGGCATTGCTGTTCTCTAATTATGTTCACATTTATTGCAAAATAGAGGTTTTATGCTGATATACTTTAATCTGTAATTTAAAAAAAAAAAAAAAAAGCTAGTGACAAGGTGAACATTCTGCTCTAATTTTGATCTCCAGAGTCTGTATGTGGTTGTGTATATATGCATAAAATATGTATACGTGTGTGTGTATATATATATATATATGTGTGTATGTATGTGTGAATGCATATTGGCTTGCTGCAATAAATAAAAAAAATCTCTTTTGAATTAATGCAAATGTGTAAAAGCTATAAAGCATAAAGGTTCACTACTTATGTGAAATTGACATGGGGAAATGAATAAATTACACATATACAGCAGGACCAAAAGGTTACTTGTTGAGCTGCACACAGGGTAATTTATTGTATTTACAATGGACTCAGTGATATCTGGAAGTTGTTTTCAACTAATGAACAAAAAAAATGTTTTAACCCACTAGCACACTAACATGTGCTTTTCACAAGCCGAAACAGTCCTGTGGACCACTGTTTGCAGCCTGTGTGTCATCAACTGGTGAGCGCATGTGCCAGTGACCACAAAAAAAAGCTTGCCCAAGCCGCAAACACGGGCAGGAGTATTTTGAACCCGAGAAGTCGTGTTATGAGTGTTGAAACCGTTGGCACAAATCAAAAAGGCATGTTTGTGTGAAAGTAGCCTTAGAGAATGCAGGAAGTAAATTTTAGGCTTTTTTTTTATTTTTTTATTTTTTTTTCCTATTGTGTGGGTGCATAATTATATTTTTGCTATGGTATCTCTTTGAATTCTTTATTTTGTGTAAAATGATGCAAAAAGGTCAACCATTCTAATAAATGTGGCAATTTCTTCTGGGGGTCTGGGTCACATAACATGAAAGGGTTATTCATACATCTCTTGCCTGCTTATGATTTATATGGCATGTTGCATGCAGCTGCTGTTAATAACCGGAATGTGTTTTTGTTTTTTTGTTTTTTTGTTTTATCATTTTATCCCACCCCCTTTCCTGGTGTGATTCTATAGTGTGCTATATCAGGATGGATTTTATGGCACTGAATTATATGTAAGTATACCATGAAGAATTTGAAAATGCCAAATACTTTCTTTAAAACCCTAAGACTTTTTGAGATGAATCAATTCTAATTCCACCCTGCTTTCCACTTCCCTATTTCTCTTTGCCCATGCAAGCCAGTCTTGACTTCCATTCATATCACATAATTTTTTTTATGTACCTTTTTTTTTTTTATTTTATTTTTTTTTTAGAGTAGTTGTTTAATGTTTTCCCTTTCTTTGGAACATCAGTGTTGTCTGGGAATGCAGGCATGCTGTTTATAAACACTGCTCTGGCTGTTTGAATGGTAGACTTTGAGTAAAAAATTGGTGGTGTTGTGGTGACTGTGAATACCGTTTGCAGGGTTTTATAACGCATGCAATGGTAATTAATGCCTCCCCGCTACCGTACCATGCTCTGGCTCCAACATTGCTGTTCATTCATAAATGGTCTTTCTGGGTCACCTCAGAAATAAAAACTCAGTGCTGTGGTTAAATGGGGGGGGGGGGGGAGTGGAGTGTAAAACAAAAAACCAAAAAAAAAAAAAAAATATATATATATATATATATATATATATATATATATATAATATAGAATAGTACATTCTACTTTCAGCTTTCTGTTTTCCTCACTTTTATGTGGTTCTTTATCATATTTTGGTCCTCTGTTCATCATCTTCAACATCTGATTTTTTTTTTTTTTTTTCGTTAGTGGGTACAGCGCTACAGACTGAAGTTGATTACATTATACTATTTAGAGTGCTATAAGCTGGCTTGCTTTTTCCCAGCCATCTGGGGATGTGTGGGCCATTGAGTGAATGGTAAAAAGGCAAGGTTTTATTTTCATTAATTTTCTTTCCACAGGAGACTTATGTTCATCATTTGCATCATGTTATATTTTAGCTCTTTTGTTTCTGTCAGGGTTTCAATATTGTTTTTGTTCTGTTTATAGACTAGTCTTACAGGAACCAATCTTAAACCCTAAACTACCTCAGGTAGGCGCCCTCCCACTTGGCCTTCCTCCCAGTTTTTGCCAACCAATCAGAGTGCAGAGTGCTGTGAGCCAAGATTTAAATTACTAACCAATAATTTATGCCTTGTTGGAGAAGGGAACAGAGTCTTTAAAATCCTAAGCATAACAAAGGTATGCTTAAACTATTTGTAAAATGTAGAAACCTACTCAGACATTCCAAGCTTAAGGAGTCTTAATTATTCATGATCAGTTTGTTCAACTATTTTACCTCTTTACAATAATTTGTTATATAATAGGGTCATAATGTCTTGGTGACAGATTGCTTTATCGGATTTTACAAGCAACATCGCAGAGTTGAAGACTTTTTTTTTTTTCTAGTTTGATGTGATATAGTATATGCAATAGTGTATGTTTGTTTTTTTTTTTTTTTGTTTTTCCAGATCTTGAGTTGACACTTAGAATGATTTAGATTTGATGCTTTCACATTTGCCTTGACATATTACTGTATATACTCGAGTATAAGCCGACCCGAGTATAAGCCGAGATCCCTTATTTCAACACAAAAAACTGGGAAAACCTATTGACTCGAGTATAAGCCGAGGGTGGGAAATGCATTGGTTACAGCCTCCCAGTATATAGCCTGCCCAGCCCCCTGTAGCATACAGCCTGCCCAGCCCCCTGTAGCATACAGCCTGCCCAGCCCCCTGTAGCATACAGCCTGCCCAGCCCCCTGTAGCATACAGCCGAAGACCTACGGGTGACGTCAGAAAGGTGAGTTTTGTCTTTGACGACTTTAAGATATTGAGTGTTATTTAGTTTGTATTAACAAATTGTGCTCTTTAAAGAAAATCTACCATCAAAACCAAGCATGATAAATAAAAGATCCAGGCACTTATATTCTGGTAATTTTCTTATATTTGTTATCCATGGCTGCCTTCCAAAATCAACTTTTATTATATATTATATTATATTATATTATGCTAATGAACCTGAAGGGCTCTGCAGGTGTTATCTTTGCCCCTCTGTGCTGCAGCTTCACAATTTCTTAGTGTGCAGTGAGCACTCCCGCCTCCCACCAGTGAAGCTACAGAATGGAGGGGATCTGTTAACGCCATCAGGAGCACTTCAGGCTAATAGGAATAATTATAAAAGTTTTGGAAGGAGGACATGGATTAAGATTACCACAGTGACAGTACCGGATCTATGAGTCCAAGCAGCTATGAGTTAAGCAGCTTTGGCACACTAAGCGCGCTTTCGTACGAAGGGTGCGCCGAAGCTGCTTCAGATATTGAGATTAAAAAGTGTTTAAACCGCGATACAGCGGTTTATGACAGCAACAAAAATAAACTCCGGCACCAGCTCACCCTGAGCTGGTGCTCGGTATTTGCAGCTTACTCCTACTATTTCACGTGATAGGTTTCCTTTAAGAATCTAAATGCTCCTTTTCCTAAAGGTAATAAGGCTCTCTGGAGTTTATGGGCGGTGTAATTTATATATAATACCACACTATCGGTCTCCCAAAAAAAACCCTGATTGTATGGTTGAAGTAAATGCAAGCTATTAAAACACTTGAATGTAAATTAAGGAATACTTGGCGATAAAATTTTACAACTGGCTGTCTGAGTATAATTTTATCCCAAGACAACCAGCCATAAGTGATATAAATCCATAATCTGAATACAATATTTATCAGAGATTGTATAAGATTGTACTGCATGCTATATTATTTATTTATTTTATTTTATTTATTTTTTTTTAATGTACTATTGAGAAACTATTTGGTTTATCCCGACTGTAGATTCCCCAAATATACCTCAACAACTTAGCCTATGTGTATTTAATACTTTAATTCGATGTAATTCTAATTGCCTTCAGAGGTTACACGTCCAGAGTAGCCTCTGCAGAGCACCTCCTGCATTTCCATGCCGCTTGTGAACATTGCAGCCGTGTTCACATACGTCATGGACATTTAGGGGACAGCTCTGCAGAGGCTACTTGGGATGTGGAGTAGCCTAGTTTCCGAAGTTCCCAGAGGCTACTGGGCAATCCCTAAGCCTCTGATGGTAATTATCATATACATAAAATAAAGTATTGGAGCAGTCTAGGTTTGAGAAAATTAAGAGCTGTATATGGATAAGACCTATTTGGCGATTTCTTTTAATCGTCCTCATCAGCAGTTCCAATAGAAAGGAGGGAGGAAAAATTTAACTTTTATTAAATATTAAGGCCCCTTGAACCTGATATCTGGCTGCACAATTTGCGGACAGATATCTGTCCGCATTGACTCCTATGAAGCCCGGTCAATAATTTGTCTCTGTCTCTCCGTGTTCTTTGTTACAAAATAGGGTTCATAGAGTACAAAAGCCAGGGAGAGTGCAAAAAGGGTTAATCCTCACCACTTAGAACTGTAGAAAACAAATACAGGAAAAACAACCTTTAGTGGGCAAGAATGAAAGTTCTGCCCCAGAAAAAATGCATTTACACAATTTTTCTTGTCTCGGTTTTTGCAGCTTTCACATTGCGATCCAAACGTCACCTCTTTTTATTCTTTGGGTCAGTATGATCACTGTATCAATATTTTGGTATGGTTTTTTTTAAATTCTATTAACACAATAAAAACCTTTTTGTATGGGGGAAAAAAAAATATTTAGTTTCGCTGTGTTCTGACACCAATATATTTTGCATACTTTGGTGACAGAGCTGTGTAAGGTGTCTTCTTTTTTTTTTTTCCTTTTGAGAGGCTGCAATGTTAAATTTAGATTTATTGATATTAACATTTAAATTTGTTAAATCTTCAAACAAAACTATGTGCAGGACATCAACAAAACGTAGCGTAGTGGGAGGACAAAGGGTGTCCTGACATGTCCTAATGGAAATGGAGAGTAATTATACGCCTGTGATATATACAGTTTTGCAGATGGAGCCACAATCTGGATAAAAGTACATTCCCTCAGCTGTAGTGTATTGTGGCGATCTGTAGGTATTACTCAAAAATCTGCTCAAATCTTGAAAAACAGACAATTTCCCTTCGTTTCTCTCCCAAACCAACAGTCTGTCATGGTTTTAAGCAGTGTGTTCTGAAAACTGTCTCATGGCCTAGCAGGGTCAGACAATTTAGGGCCTGTGGCTCTGTGAATACAGTCCACCACGTTGGACCCTGTACCCTTAGGCAGATCATCAAGAGACAGGATGTTTTAAATAACTGTGGAGGATTTCTTAATTTTTGTTTCCTTTTTTCTGTGAAACTCTCATGAGGTTTGTGGAAAAGTAGATGGAAGCCAAGAGTTCAGAGAGGGGTTCAGCAGGAGCTCAGCCAACATGCATCTAACTTCTCCATGTGGCAAGCCATGCCCCTCACTAGAGCAGTTTAACTCATTTTATATTATAGATTTGATTTATAGATACATTGTAGATTTGGAAATATTCTACAAAGTTTTGTCAGCTCAGTTTTGTAATACAAATGTATTTTGTTTCTGTGCTTTTTCCACAAGCGTCAGGATTGGAAATCTGTGTACTTCACAGTAGTGGACAATATTTACTTTCATCCAATTACCAAGAAAATAAAAGTCTGATAATGTTTGTGATTTTTACTGTTTATTATGTTTTATATCCGTTCTAGGGAAAGGGGGGTGATTTGAATTTTTAATATTTTATAAATTTTTTTTTATTTTTTAAACTTTTTTTTTTTCTTTTCACTATTTTTTTATTGTACCCTAGATGGTCAGATTGCTGCAACCATATACTGCAATACTTCTGTATTGCAGTATATGGCATTTTTGCAGCACATTCATTACAATGAGCCACTGGCTCATTGTAACGAATCTGCAGATGCCAGATAGTCTCGGGTCAAACAAAGACCCGAGGCTACCATGGCAACCGATCGCCGCCCCCCGATGCCGTTCGGGGGCGCGGCGATCGCATTAATTGCGTTATTTAAACGCCGCCGGCAACTTTGCCGGCGGCAATCACATGGTTAATAGCCGCGATCGGTGCAAGCACCGACCGCGGTTATTAGCGGTGGGGGTTTTCTGCAAAATGCAAAAACCCCCACCTTTGTATGAAGAGGACTCAGCCCGTGAACCCTGTTCATACATCCCTTATACCTCTACGCCGTAGAGCTACGGCGCAGAGCGTTAAGGGGTTAATTAAGAGAATTGGAAAAGTGATGAAAGCGGTCAAACGGATGCATTTTTAAAACGCATGCAGTTTTTAACAGACTGCTTAAAAAACGTCCTAAAAACGGGTTCAAAATGTCAGATGTGCCACCACATTTCCATTCAGGAAATCCACCTGAAAAGTGTGTTGCTCTTCTTGATTTCAAGCATATTTTCTCTGGGTTTTCTGCATCTGAAAATCCACAGAGCTTTATATTTTCTGTGGATATGTCAATACTGTGTTAAAACTTAAATTGATAAAATCATAGGATTTGCTTTCATGGGTTGCCCCCTCTAGTTCCTTCTCCAGTTTGGCTTAGTTACTAACTACTTGTGATGTAGGTAACACTGATATAGGTTTAAACTGATATATTAACCTCACATTGACATCCTAACTCTCTCATATAAATAAATTTTACTGCCTCAAGTTTAGTAATTTTATTAATTTTAACAGAGCTACATGCATGTTGGAGTACTTGAAAAACATGTGGTGTCCATTTAATGGTTCTTGTGTGCATACCAAAGATTACAAGAAAAATGCTACCCCATGTGTAAAAATTGCATTGTGTAAAGTGTTTTATAAACTTCTCTGATACATTTTCCTACTGTTCAGTTATTTATAAGAACACGCAGTTATCTTTTATAAGCTTAGCTGCTAATTGCAGCAAAGGTTGGACTGCCTGCTACTGAGCCAGCTATCACGACCACACCCCTGATACACATAGATCCAGACTGTATCTTCTCTAAAATGACATTTGGAAATGGCTCACAGTGTTGTTTTTACTTGTAGGGTGAGCTTCAACCATCATTTTTAACTTTGACCTTAAAAAAAATCTAAAACCATTGATTGATCTTGAAAAGGATTTTAACATTTACAGTATGCCCCCTTGTATTACATATGTCACACTGAATGTTATCAGTGTGTATTTAAAAGGGAATGTGACTTAGCACATGGTAGTGTTTTTTTTGTTTTTTACATTATTGTATTTTGTGCATCTTGAACTCCCATGCCAATTTTTTTTTTGTTTTGTGTAGGTGTAAGGGCCCCTGCACACAAGTGCAGGTCAGGTGCCATAGACAGTGCAGTAGATTGGAGGAGTCCGTCTACTAGCCTAACAGCAGCGCAATAGTCAACTGCGCATCTGTCTTTACAGTACCATTTCTGCTGTTTTGTTGCAATAACTATGATGACTTCCTTTCACTGGACTATGCTGTCTATTGGATCTGAAGAAAAAACAAGTCCGCTCCCACAGACCAAGCACAGTCCTGTGTGGTGCCTTAAAGTGGTTGTTCACTATTAAGTGCATTTCAGCAAATAATTGATATTTTTCGTATAATGAAACTGATAAAATGATACAACTAAAATGATACAACTTTCCAATATACTTTCTCTATCAATTCTTTAGTTTTTTTTTTCTAAATCTGCTTGCTGTTATGCAGCAGATAGCTTCAGTTTTAATTTCCTGTAGATAAACACTGGTCATAGTCATGTGATGTTACACAGGTGCACCCGTGTGAAATCCCATGACCATGGACCGGTGTTTATTTACAGATCAACAATGCAGCTTTCTATAGAATGACAGCAAGCAAAGATCCATAAAACTGTAAAGAATTGATACAGAAAGTATATTGGAAATTTGTTTAACTTTTAACGCAAACAATTATTTGCTGGACTGTGCCTAAAGTATACAACTACTTTAAGGTTGTTCACAGTACTTTTTTTGTACCAGAGTTGTTTCCATCAAGTCTTAGGCCATCAAATAAATTGAAAACCTTCATACCACATTATCCTTGCCTACTTGGTTATTGGCCATTTTCAAAGTCAATATTTCTTAAAGAAGCTTCTGCACTTATGTCCAAGCTGATTGTTTACTTGAAATTAACTCGCCTTTTATTTTAAACAAATGAAGGCAAGGCCAGAAGTGGACCTTTTTCTTTATATTACTAGCAAATTTTCAGAAGTTATGAACTATCCTTTCTAGAATTCCTTATTTTATGTGAAATCTTTTCTTTTCTCCTATGAAAAGTTGTCCGAAATGAGTCAGAGAGCCAGACTTAAGTCACTTTAAAAGGCTGAAGTGGGAACATTTTATTTAGAAACCCATATCCTTTGGTTCTCTGGTGCTTGCTTATGGCTTCATATGAAAGATGATTTCTTTTTTTCTGATCACATTAAGATTGTGGTACTGTTGTGAACTATAAAATTGGAGAACTGTGCAGTTAAATTCATGTTTCTAGTTACAGGAGAACTGATAATATTGGATATATTGCTCTCCCTTCAGCTTCTGAAAGTGAATAATTTCAGGCAATACATAATTCTTCTCTACTCATTTTTAAACTTATGTAGAGAGGGGTTTATTTATAGGGAAATGAACAAGGTATCATGTAAGGGGTATTCTAGTAAGGAAATGAAACCCTTCCTGAGGGTGCTATGACTTTAAAGGGAATCAGTAACTTAAAAAGGTAAACTCTGGTAACAAAGTGGCATACATAATGATGTACTTGGAGCAGTGTTCCCCAACCACCGGGTCGCAGGCCAAGACCGGGCTGCGTAGCACCTTGTCCTGGGCCGTAGTTGAACTCTGGGGAAAAAAAAAAACACCTCTCCCCCCGTTCCCCTGCAGCTGCCTTCTCTTCTTTAACTTCTCTTCCGGGTTAATACATGGCTCTATTGACAATAGAATCGTGCATTAATGTGGAAGAGAAATGAAATCAGAGTAGACAGCTGTGGAGGAATGGGGGAGGAAAGTATTCGATTTAGTTTTTTAGTTCGTTCGGGAAAGTGGACATTAGAATAGGGGACATGGAAGGGTAGCAGCTACAAGGATAGGGGACATGGGATGGGAGCAGCTACAAGGACAGTGGACATGGGAAGGAAGCAGCTACAAGGGCAGTGGACATGGGAAGGGAGCAGCTACAAGGATAGGGGACATGGGAAGGGAGCAGCTACAAGGATAGGGGACATGGGAAGGGAGCAGCTACAAGGATAGTGGACATGGGAAGGGAGCAGCTACAAGGATAGTGGACACTGGAAGGGAGCAGCTACAGGAAAGAGCACAATATGAGCTAGGTGTACAAGAAGTTACGGTGGAGTGCGCAGACAACGGACCCCATCCCCCTACTTACTGGTCCCTGGAAAAATGTATTCTCACTGCTGCTCCCTGAGCAAAAGAAGGTTGGGGACCACTGACTTGGAGTATACTATGTTCTTAGTTGTTTATAGTTTATTTCTAGTTGCAACAAATTCACTCTAAGGATACATGCACATGACCAGTGTTTTTGTTTGTGCATCAGACATATGGTCATGGTTTCCCCTGTCCCATGTTGGCACTTAATTTCTCAGGCAGTCTTTTAGAGATTGAAGGTAAAGTAAACTAGAGAAAAACTTTCTATTGTTTTAGAAAAGTAAAACAACCCCCAAAAGATATACATATAAAATGCCCTTAAAATAAATGTTGTGTTGCAGCATTAATAACATAAGTGAATGCATATATTAGCTTTCAGAAAATAATTGATATTGTTTGTGTAATGAAAAGTTGAGCAATTTTCCAATATACTTTCTGTATCAATTCTTCTCTGTTTTCTAGGTCTCTGCTTGCCATCATTCAACCATAAGCTTTGTTTACTTTCTGTGGATATTAATAAGACAGGAAGATTTACCATAAGTTTCTGAGGTGGAACTGTTCTAGTTGCCCCTGGAAACCAATCAGAGCTCAGCTTTAATTTTATAAACAGCTGTGGGAAAATGAAAGCTGAGCTCTGGGCAACTATAGTAGGTGTGCTATAAGAGACTTTTAATAAATATCCCCCAAGAAGGTTTCTACCAAATGACTGCAAGCCGTGATCTACAAAACCTTGTGCGTTCGATAGACAATATATTGGAAAATTGATTGTTTAAAGGGAACCTGTCATGAAGAAGAGGCACAATACATCTTGCACATCCCTCCACTGTGCCTTTTGTTAAATCTGCCTCCTTTGACATGTAAAATTGTTCTCCAAACTTTCTCTGCCTTTGTGTGTTAGTGCCACTGGTTATTATGTCCACCCATCATGGGGTGTGTTTAATGGTGACAAGATCTGAAGTTTCCCACACAGTGCTCACTGCGAGGTACACCATACAGTGACAGGGACTGCATTCTGGTAAGGACAGGAACAGGACTTTCTGTCTGCTCTGGTCAAGATTTGAAGATACACTAGGCCAGTGGTGGCGAACCTATGGCACGGGTGCCAGAGGTGGCACTTGGAGCCCTTTCTGTGAGCACTCAGGCCATTGACCCCAAGACAGAGCTCATCAAACAGGACCAAAGTCACCAAATCTTCCTGCAGACCCTGGCAATTTAAGAGATGCTGCAATCAGCGCCATTTTAAAACAACACTTCATTGGCCGTTTCAACTGTTCTAGTGGCCTCAAGGGGCCGATACGATTGATAGATGTTGAAGAACAGGTAGCAATAAGTTACTGCTTAAAATGCAATGTTGGCACTTTGCGGTAAATAAGTGGATTTTGGTTATAGTTTGAGCACTCGGTCTCTAAAAGGTTCGCCATCACTGCACCTGGCTGTCAATCAAGAGGTGTGGTTGACTGACAGCCTATAGTAAACTCAGCTCTTCCATTCAGAATATGACTCACTTATACTCATTTGCATCTCAGAAAAACGACTGTAATTAAGGTACAGGGCCTCAATGGCAGATAATTTTAGGTGATATGGGGTAGACTTTTAACCCTTTAGCAGCAGGTATTACTGGTGTGAGGGGTAAAAGTCTAATAAACAGGTTGTGTTTAATGAAAAGATATTCAATTATTTGCTGAAAATGGGCAACCCTTTCCTTAACTTTCTACTCAGATCTAGAGAGTGGGATTTTTCCATCCTATCCATGAGACAGACGTAACCATTCTAAGGCTGTGGCTATGTACACGTTTTCAAGTTTTTTTTTTAATTTGTTGGCTCTTTTAGTTTTAAATAAAATAATTTTACTAATGATAGTACAGTAGTACTTTTACGTCCTTAAAGGGGTTTTCCCACTAAGACAAGTTAAACCCTATCCCGTGGACAAGGCCTAGCTTGCTGATTAGTGGGGGTCTCAGTGCAGATCGCAAAAACATGGGGTCTATGGAGCTGACGGAAATTGCCGAGTGCTGCGTTTGGAGCATAGAGATTAATGGAGCAGAACGGTCATGCTCCGCCATCTGCTCCATTACTCTTATGGAGCGACGAGGGGTCGGTTCCCTTGTTTTCACGATCTGTGGGGATCTCAGCACCCCCCCCCCCCTGTGGATAGGGCCTAACTTGTCTTCGTGGGAAAACCCCTTTAACAATTTGATGTTTACTGGAAATTCGGGACAAATTCCCACTTTGTCCAATTGCTTTGCTCATCTATAGTTTTAGCCCCTGTGAAACGTATGGAGAGTTTAACTTCCTAAACATAGTTTTACAGATGTTGTAGGTTGCAGTTTCTGAATAGGTGTAATTTTTTGGGTTTTCCAATTTCTATACCTACCAGTCACTTGAAACGAGTGGGTTCCTCAGCTAGTAAGTTTTTGCGATTTCCATTTAAAATGTAGTAATTGCCATCCACAACATAATACATTTGATTAAATGTTAAGCTACTTGGGTGGTATGACTGTCTGAAAGAAAATGATATTTAGAAGTTTTTAAAATGGCAGATTTTTAAAGGAATTCTTCCATCAAGATCAAGGATGGACAAGCCAGGGACACTTTGTTACTTGTTGTAATCTTCTTATTATCCATAGCCTTATTCCTTCTAAAAGAAACTTTTAGAAAATTATGCCATTGACCCTGAAAGGCTACCAGAGTGGTTCCGAGAGCCCCTCTATGCTGCAGATTCACCGGCTGTTGCTATGTACAAGTTAAAGCGAGATGGCACCCTGTTAGACTAATGTCACCATACTGCATTACCGGATTGCTTAACTTCCATTGTGGGGAAAGTATTGGAAGGGTTAGTAAAAGACTATATACTGGAGTATGTGACCTCAAATAGAATAATAAGTGATAGCCAGCATGGGTTTACTAAGAATAGAAGTTGTCAAACTAACCTTATCTGCTTTTATGAAGAGGTGAGCAGATGCCTGGATGGAGGAGCAGCTGTGGATATTGTGTTCTTGGACTTTGCAAAGGCATTTGACACTGTCCCTCATAGACGTCTGATGGGTAAAATTAGGGCTATTGGTTTGGCAGAAATCATTTGCAATTGGATTGAAAACTGGCTGAAGGATCGTATCCAGAGAGTTGTGGTCAATGATTCATACTCGGAATGGTCACCAGTTATGAGTGGTGTACCTCAGGGTTCTGTGCTTGGCCCACTACTATTTAATATATTTATTAATGATATAGAGGTAGGAATTAATAGCACTGTCTATTTTTGCAGATGACACCAAACTGTGTAGTGTAATACAGTCTATGGAGGATGTTCATAGGCTGCAGGGTGACTTGGACAAACTGAATGTTTGGTCATCCACTTGGCAAATGAGGTTTAATGTGGATAAATGTAAGGTTATGCACCTGGGGGCCAATAATCCAAAGGCAAAATATGTCCTTGGGGGAGTAAATCTGGGAGAGTCCCTTGTTGAGAAGGACCTGGGGGTACTAGTAGATCATAAATTGAATAACAGCATGCAATGTCAATCAGCTGCCTCTAAAGCTAGTAGGATCTTGTCATGTATCAAAAGTGGTATGGACTCTCGTGATAGGGTTAAGTAATATTACCACTGTACAAGGCATTGGTTCAGCCTCACCTGGAATATGCTGTCCAGTTCTGGGCACCGGTCCATAAAAAGGATGCCCTGGAGCTGGAGAGGGTTCAACGTAGAGCCACAAAAATGATAAGGGGTATGGAGGGTCTTGGTTATGAGGAAAGATTAAAACAACTAGATTTATTTAGTCTGGAAAAGAGACGACTACGAGGGGACATGATTAATTTATTTAAATATATGAATGGTCCATACAAAAAATATGGTGGTAAGTTGTTTCAGATTAGATCAAATCAAAAGACGAGGGGGCACTGTCTCCGTTTGGAGAAATCAAGGTTTAATCACCGGAGGCGACAGGGCTTTTTTTTACTATGAGAACGGTCAATCTGTGGAATAGCCTGCCTCAGGCGCTGGTCACAGCAGGGACAGCAGAGAGCTTCAAGAAGGGTCTAGATGCCTTTTTACACCTAAATAACATTGATGGTTATGTTATATAGAATTGTTTCCCCTAAATCCCTTCCTCATCCAATCCCTTCCCTTCCTTGGTTGAACTTGATGGACAAGTGTCTTTTTTCAACCGTATAAACTATGAAACTATGAATTCTTGTGTAAATGCCCGTAAAAAGTATCCCTCAAAATGGCTTCTGACAGTTTACTGTGCATGCTATACTGAGACATTTGGTTAGTTCTGCAGGGTCCACAAAGGATCTTGTTGAGATGACGTTAGTTTATTTGGATGACGCATATTCCTTCATAAGATCTAAAAATACAGTATAAAGCTGCATTCAGATGAACGTATGCCTGCACGGCTACGGTCAGGCGAGCATACGTCTGTGATGGAGAAGTGGAGGGGGTGACCTCTTCCCTCTCCATAGAGATGCACGGCGTATGGGCCGTAACAGGGGAAAAGAAAGGACATGCGTATCGCTCCGAGCGGCCATTGCCGTCCATGGGGGATGTATGTACATCTGCAAGCTTGCGGCTGTACAGAAGTCCCCCATACATTCGTGTGAATGTAGCCTTAGACTCTTGTGTGCATAAAATTACATTAAGATAAGAATACATTAAATAGAAAAAAAATGCATACATTAAACGTGCAACCATTTGTTCATTATTAGATCTTGAAAAATAATAAAAAATGATAAATGGATGGAAGTGACTGTAAAATTTGAACAATGGAAGCTCATAATTGGATTTGAGTCTATAATTAATTGAGAAGATAAATATCTTGCTGCTTTTTATATTCAGTTATTCCTACACCATAGTTGTATGCAATTAATTGAAATAATTATAAATAACTGTAGAACTCAGTCCATATCCTTACCCTACTGCAAATGCAATCTTGATTATACTACTTATTTTCTTAATTTTACAGCCACCTCCATCCATCTATCCATTTTTTTTCATTATCTAATAATGCACACAAATGCCTCTGAGAAAATCATTTTTATTCATCCCTACTGCAATCAAGTGCCCTTCTTGCAGTTTATGGCTATATTTTGTATATTTTCAATTTATCCTGTATTTATAATCCATCTGGAATTGACTACTTGTTTAATGTATGTATCCTGTTCTGCATTGAGATTACATCAGGGAGAGGGAGGGAGAATGTCAACCTTGAACCGAGGGTGAGACAGTGTAGCAACCTGTTAATCTGCAACATGGAGGTGCTCTGGTAACCACCCCAGTAGCCATTCAGACTCATTAGCAACATTTAAAAATTTGATTTTAGATGGAAGGATGCCGTGGATTACAAATAAAAATATTACCACAGTCATGGTGCCTGGGTAAGTGATTTTGATGATAAGATTTTCCTTTTGAAAATTGGGTTCATATGTAAAATATGAAAAATAAAAACATTTGGTGAACAAACACATTAGTGTGTCAAACTTTCTCAAACTAGTCCATTGGAACAGCCCAGAGTCACAAGTATTAATGATCAATGAAAATAGTTAATGCATGACAAGAAAGGCTTGTTACAAAAAGAAAGGCAATGATTTACATCCTATTTTAATACTCCATATCTGTTGTGTTCCTCTTGCACAAAGATGACCACAGCCTTTAACCTCTTGACACCAAAACCAGATTTCACCTTCGTGACCAGGTCCTATTTTTAGAATCTGACATGTCACAATATTTATTTATAACTTTAGAAAGCTTTAACCTATCCTGGTGATTTGGAGATTGCTTTCTCGTGACATGATTTTAGTGAAAAGTTTTGCATTTCATTCTGAAAAGGAAATTTGGCAAAATTTCAGACAAATTCTCCATTTTCAAAGTTTGAAATGTTCTGTTTTCTATGAGATGTCAGACCACCCAAATAACTTGCTAACTAATCTTTCAGAGTGTCTGCCTTATGTTGGTATGTTTTTTTTTTTTTTTTTTTATGCATCCGTTTATTTCCTAGGATGTGATAAGGCTTCAAACTCACGAGCGACACTCTTTCAAGTGACTTTTAGAGGCTTAAATAATA
Organism: Engystomops pustulosus; assembly: GCF_040894005.1. Classification (NCBI taxonomy): domain Eukaryota; kingdom Metazoa; phylum Chordata; class Amphibia; order Anura; family Leptodactylidae; genus Engystomops; species Engystomops pustulosus. Next base: position 40,776,414 of record NC_092420.1, on the reverse strand, counting down.
GTAAAACCATATAAATTACCCTACACTACAGAAACTACACCCCTCAATGTATGTAAACAATCTTTTACGAAGTATGTTTACTTTAAGTGTTTCCAGGAGTTAAAAAATTACAATACATTAAGACAAGAACAATTGAAAATACAAAAGACAAAAAATATAGTGATCTGGTTGGAAGACCATGACTGGGTGGGTGGATAAAGATAAAAACATGAGATGAGGGAGCAGTGCAGTTATTGTGTGTTGCAGTCAATTCTTAAGAAATTTGGTTTTCGGTTACGTTAAAGATTTGGAAGCTAGGGGACAGTCTAACAGCTTTTGATGGAGTGTTGCAGAGTAAGGGGGGTACGGGAAAAGTCCTGGAATTGGTTGTGAGAAGAATTTGTTGTGCAATGAATATTTTTTTCCACTATACTTTATAATTTATGCCTAAAGATTGAACTGTATTGTATTTGTGACAGATGTGATTCGCTTGAAATGAAGCAAAACAGTACACTTTTTTTATAGCATTGCTTTGCTTTTAATGGAATTTATGACTGCTAGAGGTGAACAAAAGGTGTAACTGTTCTGAACATTATGACTTAATGTTTTTTTTTTTTTTTTGTTTGTTTTTTATTTATCAACAAGTTTCTTATGTTGCTTATGTGAGATGGCTGTTATCTCAAATCTGATGGCAGGAGACTTTGTTGCTATGACTCACAGCATCCAGTCACTCCTCCTTAGTAGTTATGAACTAAAACCTCTGAGATATTTAAGAGCTAAAGTTTAATATTTTGCAAGGTTTATTTTGTTTATTAATACTACTTAAGTTATGCAAATTTTGATAGTGACCGTTTAATGGTAACCTGTTCTTGCACATCATTCACAATGATCTGCCTTTTACCCTAGTTTATACAGTACATCTTATTTTACAATATTTTGTTAAATTGTAAAAGTCCAGTATGAGGGAGTGGTGGTTTTGCTTTTCCCTGAATAAATATTGCAGGAAAAAAGGCTGAAATGTATGTTTCATTAATTTTCATTTTTATTTTCTATCCCCATGCAAAATACTACTGAACATTCTCCTAAAACATAATTATGGTTTGTGATCTTGCCTTTTCCCCCCCATACATGCTGAAGTCGTCAGGATTTCAGACCACAGAAAAAAAGATGTATCCACCAAAAAGATACTGTAAAAAAGATGCATGGTCACATATATGCTCGCCTCTGGCACCGGATGACTGCCTAATGGAACTCTAGAGTTTCAAATGATTAATTAACCACAAATAACAGCTTAAACAAACCTAATCCCTGTAAAGCAACCTACCTCTCAATCCCCCCCCCCCCCCCTCCAGTGTATGGCCTCCAATCTGGGTTTTAGGTGTCTCCTCAGTGATCTAACCCGCCATGTGCACAGTTACATAAACCATAGTATACATGTAGGATGCAAATAACCAAAGTATACAAGCAGGATGAAGACTCACAGCTTGATGCACTTTTCATCCAGTGTTTCCTGCTAGACATGATGTATACTGAGTAGATGAAGCCAAAAAAAAAACGGTGAGATTTCCTGGGACACTTGCTAAACGTGTCCAAAAGACAAATTATTTTTAACCAGAATTATTTTAAATTGTTTGAGGTTTATAGAAAAATGCCCATACATATTAAAAAGAAAAAAGTAATGTGCTAATTTATGTTCAATAATATTGTGTGACAAATGTGCAATAATAGTGGCACTCTACTTCATATTCTAAAAGTATACTGTTAAAGATAAAAACCATATTAAGATCTTGTCAATTTCAAATCATGTTTCACAGAATAACCTAATACATATCTAAAAGCTATTGTGCATGGAAAAAAAAATTTGCCTGTTAGCATTTATCCCTGACTCACAATGCAGAGAATTTGGGTTTTTTTTGTTTTTTTTTTTTTCTCCTTCTTTCTGCCTGCCTAATTTGCACACCACAACTTAGTTTGTCTATAAGATGCAATATTGGACTACATTTCTAACTATTATTTTTTATAAACAGGGTGGATATGCAGCTTACAGGTACACTCAACCAGCTACTGCTGCCACAGCAGCCACCGCCGCTGCCGCAGCTGCTGCAGCCTACAGCGATGGGTATGATGATTTTATTTTTTGTTCCAGATGTTCTGTAACGAATATTAGCAAATTTAGCAATAACACTAGTAAAGACAAAGACAAGGTTCTTAAATCTACTCGGGATAACCAAATCGCACATTCTCTAATTCGCTGTTACAAACAGCAGATCTGAAAGTATGTGTGAGTGGGTGCGATATGAGAGCTGTGTATGTGTCATGGAAATATCTCGATGTGATGTGTGGTTCCAAATCATTGTATAGTACGAGCTGCTCGGTGAATCACTCAGACCTTCACATGTTTGAGAGAATTCCAATTTATTTAGGTTGCAGACAGTTTTTTATAGGTTCTTGAGACAAAGGAACCTACTGACCATACCCACATTCCAATAGCCCTCAAGAGGAGCTATCGGTGTAAAATGATCTGTGTACTCGGGGGGATGGGTACTAGTCTTTTCTATCAATAGAGCCAAAGATCTTTGTATAGATACATGATAGAAGAACAGATTCAAAAATGGATTCTATTCCCTCACAGTATGTTATGCCTGTAATAGAAGAACTGAGAATGTCATGTGTAATATGCATCTCATGGATCTTATCATCTCTCATCTGTATCCTCTCTTTGTGTGTCAGATACTAGTACAATGTTCAGAAGCTAAATGAAAGCTAAATGAAGGTGGTCCCCTACTTAAGGACACCTGACTTACAGACAACCCATAGTTAAAGACAGACCCCTCTGACCTCTGAAGCTTTCTGAATGCTTTGCTATAGTCCCAGATTGCAATAATCAGCTGTAAAGTGACTGTAATAAAGCTTTATTGATAATCCTTGGTCCCATTACAGCAAAAAATTTTAAACTCCAATTGTCACTGGGGCCCAACATTTTTTTGTCTGGATCTACATTTATGAAATATACAGTTTCGACTTACATACAAATTCAACTTAAGAACAAACCTCCGGACCCTATCTTGTACGTAAACCAGGGACTGCCTGTACTCTGATAATCTAACCACATTGTCAGCACACTATCTCATAGCACTACATGGATTATAATGTGTTTGCTTAGAGAGTCCTCTTCCACACTCTGGAATCTAGCTCTTATTACTCAGTGATGGTGAGTGTTAAAGTAAAGTAAGTAGTTAAACATTATCTTTATTGTATAAACTAGGGGGTTGAAATTTGAGAATTTTATTTCATGGGTAAACCCCTTTAATATTTTCAATTATGCAGTTAGTAAACCTATTGCACACTGTTATGGGTGAGAAAAGTATCAGCCAGTACTAGTTGAAAGGAAAACTTTTTACCAGATTTTGCACCACTTAACAGCACCCTTATTTTAGGTTATGCAATTCCTTTTTAACATCCACGGTTTTAATGTTAAATCTGGCACCTGTATCTGCAAAAAAAAAAAAAATTTGCCTCCAGTCTTTCAAGTCATGCGAATGAGCTGAAGAGTCACTTTTTGTGTGATTGGAGTCCATTTTAGAGGCTGGAGGAGTGGTGTGACTTCAGATGCCCTTATTCTTTGCTCTGGTTACAGGTAGAAAATAGGGGCACAGTCTGCTCTTTTAAAGAGGACCTGTCACCTAAAAAAATAACACTAAAACAGAACGCAGCAGTGTTCCGATAATGCTAACAAACGCTGTCACACTGTACACTAGAAATGGCGGACCGGGCTGGAAGCGGTCCGGCGTATTTATGAGGGTGGCGGTCCAAGGCGCTGCCTCTTCCCCGGACTGCCCCGCCCACTCCATAGGCCGGCAGTGACTGCCGCGCGCAATCTCCCCTAACCCCGCTCCCTCATGAATACTCGCTTTCAGCACGTTCCGGCGCTTCTAGTGTGCAGCGCGGCAGTGTTTATTAGCGTTATTGGAGGTTTTAGCACTAGTAGCTGCTTACTTTAGTAAGCATCATCTAGTGCTGATTTATAGGTGACCGGACCTCCTTAAGATTGGAGGCAGCTATTCAGTATAGGTGGTCCGGCGTATTTATGAGGGTGGCGGTCCAAGGCGCTGCCTCTTCCCCGGACTGCCCCGCCCACTCCATAGGCCGGCAGTGACTGCCGCGCGCAATCTCCCCTAACCCCGCTCCCTCATGAATACTCGCTTCCAGCACGTTCCGGCGCTTCTAGTGTGCAGCGCGGCAGTGTTTATTAGCGTTATCGGAGGTTTTAGCACTAGTAGCTGCTTACTTTAGTAAGCATCATCTAGTGCTGATTTTATAGGTGACAGGACCTCCTTAAGATTGGAGGCAGCTATTCAGTATAGGTGGTGCTCAGCCAGGGCAAAGTAGTCATAGCAAGATTATAGGAAGGGAACCGCGGCATTCACCAATTAGAGCTGACTATTAACACCACTATTATCAATAAAAAATAACTACGGTAACTAAGTCTGGCTGTGCAAAAAAGTGATAGAGCAGGTCCTATTTCCACCAGTCTGCTCGGTGACCAGCGCCAAATGAGGCTGTGAGTCAAGCCCCCCCCCCCCCAAAAAAAATTTTTAAAAAATAAATAATTGTGGACTTGAGGCTTTAGCCATGGTTGTATTGCGTTGAATTTCACATTCTATTTAGATTTATCAAGCTGCCTAAGAAATGGCAACCAATTACAGCTCAGCTTTCATTTTACCAGTGCTCATGAATATTTTAAAGGGGAGCTGTAATTGGTTACTAAGCACATTCTTACTCTTTGGCAGCTTGATAAATCTGTCCCATAAAATCTATTGGAGTACATCTTCAAAGTAAGACTACCACAAAACTTTGTGTTCCCTGGATAAGCTACATTATATAAATTCTTAAATTTAACATAATTTTCTTATGCTTGACCTTAGATTCACTAGCAATCCAATATTTTAACTGACACAAATTGTGTGTGAGAATGGGAAGTATCTCCTTCTCTACTCTCATGTTGAAGTTGTTGAGGCCCAGCTTACACTTGCACTCAGGATTTTTGTTACACTCTCAATTATGGACTGTCTCACACTAAATTACTGAACATCTGTCTGTTACCTTCTATTCTCTATGCATTATTAATAACTGGAAAAAGAGGCGCAGACTGTTTTTTTTTTTTTTTTTTTTTTTTTCCTGCTATTCATAATTGAATGTGTAAGGGAAGCTGCCAAATGCAGATGTGAACAGTCAATGTTTCAAGAGGTACGTATGAAGATCAAAAGGGAGAAGATAATATCCTGACTTTTGGTTGTATTATCATTAGTACAGTTTACATTATGTACAGTTAAATTACAACTAAAATCTACCATCAAATTCAAGCAGCATAAACCAGAGACCCTTTCACATGGATCAATTTGAGTAGTTAGCTGTATTGTATTAAGTGTTGATAATTTTTTTTTTTGTTTCTGGGGTAAGAGATCTAAATTCTTAATTTTGTTACATTGCAACCTTTTCAAGAGCATTTTTTTTTGTTAGTGAATCTTCGTAATCATAGCTTGTTGGCAGACTTTTTTTCAGGCCTCTACTTTATTTCCAAAGTTATATTGGGTTTGAATGTGTATTGTTGTACTGCTATTTGTATCCATCTCCAAAAATAATCAGTCAGTTGTAAGTCTAGCTCTAGATAAATATTCAACCAACACCATCACTGCACTGAGCTGAAAAGTCCTGCTTAGTCAGAAAGGTGCTATAATTTCCATGCTTCAATGGAGAGGGAATTCTTGTGATGGCCAGTAGTTGGCAGCATAACGCAATGCTGCTACCTCTGTTTCTGAAATTGGAGTCGACAAGATAACCACCGTAAAAGCAGAAAGTGTATGAAGAAATTAGATGGCAGGCCATGGCTCTGTATGTCCTGGAGCCTCCTGATGGCATAAGCTGCAAGGGTCAGTATTTTATCCTATAACGGTTTATGCCTCAGTTACTATTGTGTGATTCATGGGATAATGCCCTAAAGAGTGAGGTTGGTGTGTGTCCGTAAGGATTCTGACAAAGATTATTGTGGAAAATCTGTGTCAAAATCCAACCTAAATCTGGCTCCTATTAATGTTTAGACTTTGGTAGAGGGGAAATAACTGCAATGACCCCATAATGAGACCTGCTCACATGAACTCCTGAAAAATATAAAATCGGTCTTACCAGTAATTCTGTTTCCACTAAGTGACCATGACGGCCCCCACCTGGAGGTTGCTCCTTAAATCCTGTAGGGACAGAGAGTTACAAGAGGTTAAAAGGCACCTCCCTAGCACCCAACAGCAGTGTCTAACAAAGTACCATCTGGAAGGATGCAAGTATAGAAAATTTAGACCCATTACCAAGAAGGAAGGAAGGGAGGGAAATAATGGGGGGCCTCATGGTCACTTAGTGGAAACCGAATTACCGGTAAGACTAATTCTATATTTTCCACCACGTTCCCATGACGGCCCACTTCTGGAGACTTGCCAGATCATACCATTATTAGGGAGGGTCTACTGCCTGGAGAATTTTCTTTCCGAACGCCAGATCATTCTGAGCGGCAATATCCAAGCGTCTTAGTGTCTTAGACTGATCACTGGACACAGGCAGCGATTTTACCGCTGTCTATGTCCTTTGTACGACCATGCGCTGTCGCCGCCATGGTCAAAGAGAAGAGCGTGGGAGCGATGAGGAGCTGGCTGCAGGGAGCACTGGTAAGTGACTACTTATCTACTGGGGGGCATGTGTTGTGGCTACCTATCTACTTGGGGGCATGTGCTGTTGCTACCTATATACTGGGGGACATGTGCTGTTGCTACCTATATACTGGGGGACATGTGCTATGGCTACCTATCTACTTGGGGCATGTGCTGTGGCTACCTTTCTTCTGGGGTTATGTGGTGGGTGTCAGGATTTGGAGTAGTGATCCCCCTGGACCACTGTGGACAATGATTTAAGCAGACAACTGGGACCGGAATCTAAGTGGCACCCGGTCCTCACCAGAGCCCGCCGTAAAGCAGGATGGTCTTGCTGCATCGTGGTACCACCAGGTCGTTCCACAGGCGCGACTTGTCCACGGTGGCAGCTAAGGTCCAGGTACAGGTTCGCTAGGCAGTCTCGTGGTCAGGAACAGGCAGACGGTCAAAGCAGGCAACAATGGGAAGGTCAGCACTTGGGAAGTAAGCACTATGGAAAGCTTCCTCATAGGCATGAAGCACTAAGATCTGGCGTGGAAAGCTGGGAGCCGCCGGTCTTTATAGGACCCCGGGAAGTGGGCAGTGCCAAGTCCTGGCACGAGCGCGCTGGCCAGCTGGGACTGGAGCCAGGAAATGGTGAATTGAGTGAGCTCGGAAAGGGGCCCCGCCACGGAGAGGGGCACGGCTGTGCCTGCGATCTGAGACTTGGATCGCAGGAGCACCCGTGACACTGGGACTACCTATCTACTGGGGGCATATGCATATGGAATAACATTTTAAAATATGTGGCGTTCATGGCTCTCTCAGCCAAAAAGGTTCCTGACCCCTGGTATAGGGTTCGCCATCTTCTCTCACAATCTGTTTTAGGGTTTGAACAGAAGGAGGGAAGAACAATTTTCTGTCTGCGGTGGAAGTCTGAGACTACTTTTGGAAGAAAGAGGGGGACTAATTTAAGTACTATCCTATCGTCTAGTATTCTTAAAAAAGGATCTTTACAGGAGAGGGCCTGAATCTCATCTAATCTCCGGTCTGTGGTAATGGCTATCATAAAAGCGGTTTTAAGAGTAAGATTTTTTAAATTTTATCAGAATCTAAAGGTTCGAAGGGAGACACTGAGATAGTTTAGAACTAAGGAAAGATCCCAAGGGGGCACCTGTTTTTTTTCTATATGGTCTGATACGGGAACAGCCTTTAATGAACCTCTTAACCCACCGATAATCTGCTAGGGGAAATCTAGAAAACCGCTTAGGCCCAGTACCCTCAAAGTCCAAATTTCTGCACGAAGTCCCAGAGAAAACCCTGATTTGTAAAAAATCTAAAATTTGTGCTAGATTTGGGGCGCCCTGAGAGGGAGGGTGGTCCCCACACCAAGAAGAGCATTTCTTCCAAATCTCTTGATAGATAGCATTGGTTACAGGTTTCCTACTCGCTTTAATGGTCCTTATCACTTCATTAGAAAGGCCCTTATATGCTAAGAATGTCCTCTCAGGATTCCAGGCTGTAAGTTTTAACTGATTTATGTTTTGGTGACGTAATGGTCCCTGTGTAAGAAGATCCTTTGTACGGGAGGTGAAAGGGGCTGTGTATAGACAGTCTCTGAATAACCGGAAACCAGCTTCTTTTTGGCCAGTATGGGGCAATAAGGATCAGTAGAGCCTGCTCGCTCCTCAACGTCTGTGGTACCCTGGGGATCATAGATATAGGGGGAAAAGTGTAGACTAGACCTATCCCCCATGATTGGCTGAAGGCATCTAGGCCTGCTGGAGAATCCCTGGGATCCAGAGAAAAGAAGTGGGACGTCTTCCTGTTTTTGGTGATTTGCAAACAGATCCAGTACTGGATTCCCCCAGAGATAACAGATTTCTTCAAAGGTTTCTGGGTTTAGTGACCATTCGTTTGGATCCAGTATGAATCTGCTCCGGAAGTCTGCTTCTACATTTTCTGTACCTCTGAGGTGAATTGCCGAGAGGGAAAGGAGGTAGGATTCCGCCGACTTGAAGATCTGACGGGATAGGCATGTCAGGCTTTTTTATTTTGTACCCCCCTGTCTGCGAAGGTATGCAATAGTTGTCGTATTGTCGGAGAGGATTCTGACAAGGTGGCCTTTTATGGACTTGGGGACTGTTTTGAGAGTCTCCAGGACAGCTTTTAGTTCCTTGTAGGACATCGAGCAAGTGAAATTGTCCCACTGTTCCTGAAGATGCTGCCCTGGAAGTCCTACCCTTAAACCTTCAGATCGGTATGGATTGTGAGAACTGGAGTGGGGTTCCACTGATTTTGGGAATTCCTCCACCAGGTGAAGAAATGCTTGACTAGATAAGGAATTTTTACGTTGAAGTCCAGATGTAGAGGGTTTTTGTCCCAAATCTGGATTGTCCAAGCTTGCATAATTCTTGTATGGTTCTGAGCCCATGCTATGCACTGGATGCAGGATGTCAAGAGTTCTAGGAGACTTGGGGCTCCCCGGATATTGCAGACATTCTTTTTCTGAAAAAGACTCACAGCTTGTTTCAATTTTAACACTTCCTCTTGTGGTAAAAAAGAACTCTGTTTTGCCAAGTCCAACTTTACACCTAGAAACTTCTTCCTCCTCTGTGAAGTTGGGTTGAATTTTTCTCAATTTATTATCCATCCCATCCGATCTTGAAGAAGCTGCAGGGAGATCTGTAAGTGATCCCTTAGCTCGGCCTCTGTTCCGGCAATAAAGAGTAGATAGTCTAGGTATGGTACAATTACTTATTCCTCATCCTTAAGTGGGCTACCACTTACGCATATTCCCCAAAATAAAAGTGGGAGGCAGATGAAATTCCAAAAGGCAGTGCCCTGAATTGGAAGAGAAGGATTTCTCCTTCCGGGGATCTGATCGCACAAATGAGATATTTCTGATGACGCGTCCTTGAGGTCTATTGTGCAGAGAAAATAATTGAAACTTATTAGAGGTGCTGCAGATTTTAGTGATTCCATCTTGAAAAATTTGTAGCTGATGAATTTGTTCAGTTTCTTTAGATTTATAATCAAACGGTGAGACCCGTTTGGTTTCTCAGGCCAGTAAATCACCCCACACCACTGGGTAAAGGGAGCGTGGTGAGCCAATTAGGAGTCGGGTTAAGTGAGCTATCAATTCACTGAGGTGAGCTGACTCCCATCATTCACGCGAAAGATCCTGCACTTTGTTTCGACTCATTCGCGACTGACCCATCACTAGCACCCACCTTTGTGCTCCTTCACAGAATCAGAACTTGGTGTGGTGAGCTGACATCAGTGGGAGAGGGAGGAACTGTACATGAGCACAAAGGGGGGGGGGGGGGCTGAGAGCTGAGGAGTGAACAGCACACACGTCACATGTTGATTTTTTTTTTAAATGCATCCAAACCAAAGCAACCCCTTGGACTAAACAAAGGATTTCATTAGGAACCTGTCTTTACTGAAAATGCGGTCCCTGGTGTGAGGTTTCTTTTAATAACAACATGATGGAATTTCCTCTGATGATGTATCTACCTCATATAAAGACCCTCTTAAGACTAGATGCCACTCCCCCATTATGTAAAATCATTTGATCTCGAGAGAGTGCACATTTTCTTACGACTGTTTAAGACAGAATTCAGTGGAGATGTTTCTTTCAGATTTATTTTTTTTATTTTTATTTGTATTAACTAGAAAAATGCTGTAATGTAAGAGAATGCAGAAAATGTTAAAGTAGTCTGATATCATTTTGAATGCAGTGTGTATGTAGAGGGATGAGAGGATATCTGTGTGCATAACTCTTCTTTTAATAGGGACTAACATTTTCTATGTTTGACATTCAGCTTTGATAATCTATTCCTTAGTTGGATCTTAAGAGTGAACTATAAACCTTAAACCTAATTCCTGCTGCTTACACTATGTTTTCCTGCACAGATACGGGAGGGTATATACAGCTGACCCATATCATGCCCTGGCCCCTGCTACCAGTTACGGAGTGGGAGCTGTGGTAAGTAGATTTTAAGCCCCCTTAATTTATTAAAATTACTGTAAAAAACAATTTGGTTTTTTTTCTGAAATATTGATTTGTTAATAGGAAGTAATTTTCTTTTAATGCAGTGGACTTGAGAGCCTTTCAAATTATTTGAGTGCATGCATTTTAATTCCCAACAATTGTGCGTTCCCCATTACTAAGTTCACTACCAGTCCATTAGAAGGCTGTAGGGCATGTTTGAAAAAAATGTTTGATAAAAAATGGATGTGCTATCATCACTGGAGCCCACTCCTTTCCCCTTGGCACCTGTGTTCTCCTGACTCCTTTGTAGACCGACTTTGGAGAGGGCTCGTGGACATGTGCATTGAAATGCATTCAAGCTTGTGGGAATAACAAAGATTGTCCTGGTTGTTTTTGCCTGGCTAGTTCAATTTCACGGCAGTATAGGAAAGCAAAAAACTTGCAAAAGCCTTACAATTGGCTACCTTTTCTAAGACACTGAATCGTAATTGTAGGGACCCAGAAGCTACAACTACGGCTGAATTCACATTGCCGAATGGGGGACGTATATACGGCCAACATACGTCCCCATTGACGGCAATGGGCGCATGGCGCCCTACGGGTGTGGCAATGTACCGCTCCGTACCCGGTGAAAAGATAGTATATGTCCTATCTCTTCTCGGCATACGGTGCAGTGCACTATATTCCTTTATGGAGAGGGGCGGGGGTGAGCAGCGCTCACCTCCTCCTCCTCTCCCCGGCGCCGTCGTGTGCCTGCCATGCTACAGTACGGGCGGGCAACGGCAGTGTGCATGCAGCCTAAAGCACAGTAACTTACGGTGTGAATCCTAGTTGCCCATTACAAATTACTAGTCTTTAGTCTTGTGACTTAAAGAAATTAGTCAGTCCATTCGCATGTAGCAATGTATGAAATCGATTTTGAGAGCTAAATTTAAAAAAGGAATGCCCAGTAAAGTTAATAATCTAAGGTTAATACAGAATTCTCCATCATAACATGTTTATATAAAAGGATATCTACCGCCAGGATCGAGGAAAGTAAGCCAAGCACACTGACATACTGGTCTGTGTGCCCCCTCTGACAGGATATGCTCTTCTTTTAGCTTCTTATTCCTTGGTTTAAAAAAAAAAAAAAAAAAAAAAGCTCTAAAAATTGTGCAAATGAGCCTGAGGGGCTTGAACTCCTCAGGCTCATTTGCAAACATTTTTAATGCCTTTTTTTTTTTTTTTTTTTTTTACCCTTTCTCGCTCTGCGGTGGAAGGTGGGTTTTCTCTTTATCTTTTGGAAATGTGTAAATTTTAGGGCTAAATGAACACATAACCGGCACAATTTGATCATTCTAAATTTCACCTCCATTTTGATTCAATTACTATGAAGATCTCAAGGGGTTAACAATCTTCCTAAAAGGTGCTTCTGATAGTTTGAAGGGTGCAGATTTGAAAATTGGTTGATTTTATATAGGGGGTTTTCATGCCAAATATGTAAAATTTCATTCAAAACTGTATTTATCCCCAAAATAGTCAATTCTGAAAATCCAGAAAAGCTATATTCGATTTGTAAGCCGCGTGGCGTCAAAATAAATTATCCAGACATTTCAAAAAGTGAAGTAGACATATGGGAAATGTTATTCAGCAATTTATTTAGGTGGTATATCTATCTGCCTGAAAACGCAATGATTTCAAAACGCAAAACCTCAGAATCACTTTGATAAGTAACAGTGTTCAAAAGTTATACTGCCAGAGGGGGAACATGCAAGTGTCTGTGTGCTTGGTTTACAAACCTTAGTGGTAGATGTCCTTTAAAGTCCTGGGTGTGCAGAAGGTATGAGCTATGCATTATAGTTGGGGGGTATTGATGAGAGATATGGTACTGATTTTCCACTGGGTTCCAGTAGCTTCAAGTTACACCTTTGCCTGGGACTGTAAGTGTATGTTCAAAAAAAAAATAAAATAAATACTGTAAGACTGAATAAAAATGTTTTGAGCTCTGAGGATTAGGCACTTGATTAGCAGTAATGTGTAGTAATGCAATAATAAGCTGATAATTACTAATTTGCCATTCCTACCCCAGGTAAAACAAGTTGGATGAAAAAAGTGTCAAAATATTTTGTTAACATATTTAAGAACTATGACAACACTAATGAAAAAGGTGGGATACGTACAAAGGACTGACCATAAATAACCATATATTTTATTGAAAATATCCACACATATAAACAGGACAAGGAAAAAGGTTAAAAGCACTTAAAAAGATACACACCAAGGTGTATCTGGCTACCAAGGGTCAATGGACCCTATCGTCCCTCCCACGTACAGACAATATGAAAATATGTAGAAATGAATGTACAAGTTAACACCAGGTTTCCAAACCGCAATTAACAATATGATTTCGAATAGAAACTCAATGACCAAGTGAGGCTGGGTATATACAAAACCTGGTGATCGAAGCAGGGCTGCCTGTGTGAAAAAACAATGCCACTAGATAGGGCAATGCATACGCTATACCTATCTGGGTAGAGGTGTAAACCAGTGACGCAGGCAAACCCAATCAGACGGGGAGGGATGTGGAGCGGACCACCCTCCCCTTTGTGTGTATCTTTTTAAGTGCTTTTAACCTTTTTCCTTGTCCTGTTTATATGTGTGGATATTTTCAATAAAATATATTGTTATTTATGGTCAGTCCTTTTTACGTATCCCATCTTTTTCTTTAGTGTTGTCATATGTTGCATTCAGGGATACGTGGACAATGGTCTTCACGCTATTTTCCAGTAGTGCCCGCTCACACCATAGTATATATTTAAGAACTATGCTTGCTGAATGATTGGGCTGGTGTTTTTTTAAATTTGGGCTGTATACAACCAAATAAGTTAATAAAAATTCTTCATTATTGTTAAAAACCTACGTATGTATACAATCAGACTAAACTGCAAAAAATCCATTTTCCTACCTCTCCCTCTCTACAATCTTGGGACACCAGCCTTTTCTTCGAATATATATTACTATATGATTTTTTTTTAGTGATACAGATCTGCATGGGGTATGTGCAATTAGAAATTGTATAACTGTAGAGAGGTTAATCCATGCCTAAAAGGTCAATTCCTTAAAGGCATTACAGGAACAACACTAATAATATATAAAATGGATCATTAGAATATAATCTAATTTGTACCGTATATTCCGGCGTATAAGACGACCTGGTGTATAAGACGACCCCCCTACTTTCCTGTTAAAATATAGAGTTTAAGATATATTCGCCATATAAGACTACCCCTTTTCCAACGCATATAAAACGCCGGTAAAAATGTAAAAAAAAACAGATTTGAATTTAACATGGTCCTTTTTTTAATTTAAATTCTTATGACATGCAGGTATATACCGTATATACTCGAGTATAAGCCGACCCGAGTATAAGCCGAGACCCCTCATTTTACCACCAAAAACTGGGAAAACCTATTGACTCGAGTATAAGCCGAGGGTGTAGTATACAGCCTGTCCCCATGTGGTATACAGCCTGTCCCCATGTGGTATACAGCCTGTCCCCATGTGGTATACAGCCTGACCCCATGTGGTATACAGCCTTCCCCCTGCCAAGCGTATAAAAAAATAAAACCTAATACTCACCCTCCGGTGTCTGGATCGTTGGCGCGGGTCCCGATCCTCAGCGCGAGGCTCCCGATCCTCGTCGCGGTACCAGGAGGCGCGGCTCCTCTTCTTTCTTCTGTAGCCGGCAGATCGCGTCCATGCGATCTGTCGGCGGGCGCGCACTATGACACCGCTTCATCTTATTGTGCGCCTGCCGGAAGAAAGAAGAGGAGCCGCCACCTCCTGGTACCGCGCCGAGGCTTGGGAGCCTCGCGCTGAAGATCGGGACACCGGAGGGTGAGTATTACATTTTTTTTTTTTTCTTAACTCGTGTATAAGCCGAAGTGAGGGTTTTTTTAGCACTTTTTGTGCTGAAAAACTCGGCTTATACACGAGTATATACGGTAGCAGGAAAACTGTCGCTCATAAACATAAGGCATGCAACAACAACATTACCATCGTCCATTTTACTGTAAATGTTACCATACTGCACCTTAAATTTTTATTTTATTAAATATTCCATGCCATGTACTCAGAAGCCGGGAAAAAATTCCAAATGCAATGAAAATGGTGAAAAAACGCATTTGCGCCATTTTCTTGTGGGTTTGGATATTACGTCTTTCACTGAGCGCCCCAAATGACATGTCTACTTTATTCTTTGGGTCGGTACGATTAAGGGGATACCAAATTTGTATATTTTTTATAATGTTTTCATACATTTACAAAAATGAAAACCTCCTGTACAAAAATTATTTTTTTGATTTTGCCAACTTCTGGCGCTAATAGCTTTTTTATACTTTGGTGTACGGAGCTGTGGGTGGTGTAATTTTTTGCGAAATTTGATATTTTCAATGATATCATTTTTAGGCCTGTACGACCTTTTTGATCACTTTTTTTATCGATATTTATTTATTTATTTTTTTTTTTTTTATTTTTTTTTATTTTTCAAAATGGCAAAAAAGTGCCAATTTCGACTTTGGACACTATTTTCCGTTACGGGGTTAAACGCATTGAAAAACCGTTATTTTGATAGATCGGGCATTTTCGGATGCGTCGATACCTGATGTGTTTATGATTTTTACTGTTTATTTATATTTATGTCGAAGGAAAGGGGGGTGATTTGAAATTTTAGGTTTTTTTTATTTTTACTATTTTTCAGACTCCCTAGGGTACTTTTACCCTAGGTTGTCTGATCGATCCTATCATATACTGCCATACTACAGTATGGCAGTATATGGGGATTTTCCTCCTCATTCATTACAATGTGCTAAAACGAAATAGCCTCGGGTCTTCGGAAGACCCGAGGCTACCATGGAGACGGATCGCCGTCCTCGATGACGTCACGGGGAGCGGCGATCCCAGGTAAGCCATCGCTGTGAAAACACCCGCGATCGGTGCTAGCATGCAGCGCGACCCGACCGCCGCTGTGAATACACGGCGGGCGGTCGCGATTACCGGCGTATAAGACGACCCCAGACTAGACAGAAGATTTTTCTGTCTTCAAAAGTCGTCTTATACGCCTGAATATACGGTAATTGTTTGTTTAAAATGTTGCTTCCCCTAGCAGAAAAATAACTCGAGTATAAGCCGACCAGTTAATTTTAACACAAAAGGGTGGGAAATGCATTCGTCACAGCCTCCCCAGTATATAGCCTGCCCGCCCCCTGTAGCACATAGCTTGCTCGCCCCTGCCCTTAATATAATGCTGGGTATTCGCAGTGTCAGCCTATGCACATACATAGGCTGACACTGTGCCTTTAAGATGATGTCACAGACGCCATCTTTTAGCCAGTGCCTACAGGCAGCTCTGGGGTCCTGATCAGACCCCGGGGCTGCCAAAGCAACGATCGCCCCCCCCCCCCTCCCAAAACAGGGGTGGGGGGAATGACCCCCAAAGCCAGTTTAAAAGCCGCGGTTGCACTGACTGCAGCATTTAAAGGGTTAAACACCCACGTTCGGAGCCCACGCCGACCGCGGGTGTTACACTGGGGTGTCGGCTACATCCTGTGTATCCCGATACAGGTTCAGCTCAAATCTCATTAAAGCCTCACATGTCAGGGGGAAAAAAATTAAATGTTCTATGTTAGACTGTTCCAAAGCTATAATCATTTAAAGGAAATCTACCATCAAAATAAAGCTTGATAAACCATGACACTCAAAGATCCTAGCTCTGTGAACCATGGTAATGTTCTTATATTTTTATCCATGGCCTCATTCCTTTTAAAATCAACTTTTTAAATTTATGCTAAAGCGTCAGGAGGGTTCCGAGGTTGAAGCCATGAATAGAGTGCAGGGACCCTTTCATATCTGAAGGGAGTCCATGTGCTATATCTTATTACTGTTCATAAAATATGGCCCATGGAAGTCCTGAAAAGCAGGACTCTCATGTACCAAAATTTATATGGGTTACTAGCGTTCACTAGTCTACTTTTGAAAGTAGGCCAATGAACTCCAAAAATCCAAAGCAGGTTATTGAATGAAAGCAGAACTAGAATAGCACTATTTATTTTTACTTTTTTTATTTTGCCTGTAATAGCACGTCACAGGTCAGCTGCATAGCCGGTAAGTCTTTTCTGCATGTTGCAACACCCATGATCGCAACACCCATGAGCGCAACACCCATGAGCAGCCGGCAAAGCTGCTGGTGGCTTCAAGAAGATGGCGCCGCCATCATGGTGTAGATCGTCGCTTCCCATTGATGTCATCGGGGAGTGGCGATTCGTTGCCGTGACAGCCTCGGTCTTTTTTTTTTTTTTTTAACCCATTGATTACAATGTGCAATGTGCGCACACACCCCCATTCATACATATACACACAGGCCCATCATGCTTTGTCCCTGCTGACATAACTACAGTTGTAACGGGCGCACAACCACCCTATCAGCAGGAACGTAGAGGAGCTACTCTGACTGGAGCACCAGGTCTTCTTGCTATTTCCTTCTCCTTCGATAAAATATTCAACAAATTTTCATTCGATGATTAAACGGTCTCCAAAAAACTAGCACAATTGCACAGATGGGAATAGGCTACTATTCAGACCATCACCACTACGTTTTATCCTCCTTCGTCGCCACTATTCACCATAGCAGATTGCTGGAAGAAATACGCACATGGATAGTGTAGTATGGTCTTTACAATTCAGATTTATTTAGTATAAAATAAACTTTGCGTAATTATTATATAATAGGGGGACCATACGGATGTTCTAGTAAGCTCTGATAAATCTTCTGTCTGTGGGAGCCACAGGCCACTTAATTCCCTGGCAACAAGATTTCCTGTAATGTCCTGTATTCTCCGGACTTCTGGGGCCTCGTTACTGTATTCGTGCTTACTGTGTAACCACTTCCATGTTAGTAGTTGCAGGAACATGGTGATTTCCTTGCATGCCCTGCCAACCACTGATCTCACATAGGGCTAAGTCTATCCCTAGAAATCGATCCCTAGGCCCAACATCTTCCACGAATAATAGAAATGTTGATGTGTACACATAAATATTCTGTAATTTATTACATTTTATTTTTCTGTAGTGGAGTTGAGGGTTGGGGGTTTGCCATTCATCTTTTGATTTTAAATACATTTTAATTTGTTTTATGACAAAACACTTAAAGGGAATTGGAATCCACTGGCAGCTTGTAGTTGAGAAATTACCATAAGGAGCTCTCTAAAGAATCTGAAAAGAAAAAATCCACTTCCCGTAAATGTAATATGTGCTACGCAAGGATCAGCCCAGCCTACAAGAAACCTGTGTGTAAAGACTCTGGATAATCTATTGAAAGAAGAAAGATCAGGATTTATGGAAGAAATATGTTCCTTTATTAAAAGGGAAGTACAGACCTCAGTTGCCACCTCTATAACTTCACTCAACCTCCCTGGTCCGCCACTAAAAAGGCCTATGATGTGCAATTCAGATTCGGAGCCTGACTCGGATGGGGAGTCATCTTTCAAAGATTCCTTATAATTGGATCCTCCTACCTCTAGCTCTTCCTCTAAAATGGAATCCAGATACCTCTTTTCTTCCAAGGATCAATTATTGAAGACTGTTCGTGATTCCTTAAAAATATAGGATGTAGAAGAATCTAAGTTTATCCAAGATGAACTGTGTGGTATTCTTAGAGCTTCAAAGAGAAGAGTTTTTCCTATTAATGACACTCTTAACCAACTTATTCAAGAGGAATGGAGAGATCCAGAAAGGAGCATTTCGGTTTCTAAGGAATTCAGAAACCGTCTTTTTTTTGAAGGGGAGACAAGGTTTTGGAATTCCTCACCTAAGGTGGATATTCAAGTTACTAAGTTAACATAGCGCTCAGGCTTGCCTTTTGAGAATTCTATCCAACTAAAGGATCCAATGGATGGGAAAGCAGAAAGTTTGCTCAAGAAGGTACCATGTACTTCTGGTTGTCTGAATTGGAGAAACATATTAAAAATGGAACCCCTAGAGAGCTTCTCCTAGAGACATTGCCTACTTTAAAATCTGCAACTGCCTTCATTGCTGACGCTTAAGGGGGAATCAGTTAGGTTCTCTGCCAAAGAAAGTGCCTTATCGGTGGCCGCCACACGTTCCCTATGGTTAATGCAGTGGGGAGGTGATGTCAGATCTAAGTCTAAATTATGCAGCATCCCCTTTGAAGGCGAATTTGTGTTTGGAACAGAAATGGATTCTATTCCGGAGAAAGCGGCAGATAAAAAGAAGGGGTTTCCTGATATCAAAAATGTACCAAAGAAACAGCCCTTTCAGGACTATAAAGATAGGAAAGGTTCCTACAGAGGAAGGGGTAAGCAAGGCCGCAAGTTCAAAAACTCCTCCAGTTGGATGTAATTTCTCCGGTTCCCAAAGAGAAATGGGGGAATGGCCATTTTTCTCCTCTTTTTCTTATCCAGAAGCCCAATGGGTCACACAGGATGATTTGCAATCTCAAGCAGCTAAATCTACATCTCCTGTACCGCAAATTCAAGATGGAGTCAGCAACAACTCTAATCCATCAAGGAGCATACAAGTGCTCAATCGACTTAAAGGATGCATATTACCACGTTCCAATTTATCTACTATCACAAAAGTTCCTGAGGTTTGCGATTCTTTCACCAGAAGGGGAACATCTGAAAACAGTAGAAGGCTCTTCCGTTCGGGATCTCATCTGCCACGAGAATATTTTCCAAAATAATTATAGAGGCGATTGCGTTCTTAAGAACCCAGCAGGTCCTAGTAGTTCCCTATCTGGATGATTTGCATATATTAGCAGAGACACGGGAAGAGCTTATTCTTCACAGAGATTTGACAATCCGAACATTGCAGGGATTAGGCTCTATCATAAATTGGGAAAAGTCCTCTTTGGATCCAAGCACAGGCATCATTTTCCTGGGAATATTTCTGGATTCCATCAGTCAGAAATCCTTTCTTCCGGAGGAAAAGAAAGAATGCCTCATGTCACAAGTAGAGACTTTTCTGAAACAACAAAGATGCTCAATAAGACTTCTGGGACAGCTCACAGCCTGTATCCAGTGTATGAGTCCAGTGGGCACAGAATCGCACAAGGGTGGTACGAAGCTGGATCCTCCAGGCCTGGGACAAAGACCACCTGCACTTAGACAATCCCATCAGCATCACCCCAGCAGTCAAGAAGGCTCTATCTTAGTGGATCAATCCGGCTCACCTAGAGATTGGAATACCATAGCATCCTTGGCCACTTTCTATAGTGCAGACAGACGCGAGCCAGAAGGGATGGGGAGCAAATGTGACAGGGGCTTACTTTCAGGGAAATTGGCCTCCCTACATTCAGAAGATGTCTTCAAACTATTGAGAACTAAGAGCGATCTTGGAAGGCCTGGAGGCGGCAGTTCATCTGCTGAGGGGTCTCCATGTGAAAGGCTACTACTGTGGAATTGTTCGACAGGACTATCTCCAACATCGGGGAGGAACAAGATCCCCAGATCTTATGGACCTCTCGGGCGAAATTTTCTTTTGGGCAGAAATGAATATAGCCTCCTTATCCGCAGTCCATCTAAGGGGCAAGGACAACCCGATTGCGGACTTTCTGAGCAGAAGGAAGATAGATCAGAACGAGTGGTGTCTGAATCGAGAAGTGTTCTGTCATCTGACCCAAATGTGGGGTGTGCCAGTAGTGGATCTCTTCACTACCAGAGAAAACTCGAAAGAGAAGTGTTTCTTCTCTCTGACTCATACAGAGGTACTGTCCCAGATGGATGCGTTCAGCCACAGGTGGGATGCACATCTATCCTATGCATTTCCTCCTCTGCCAATCATCGCCAGAGTAATACAAAAGATTCAAAGAGACAGAGCCAGGACTATTCTAATCGTCCCATTCTGGCCCAAAAAGAGCTGGTTCCCTCTTTTGAAGAAGATGGCTCTATCAGAACCCATTCTGTTACCCAATCGAGAAGATCTTTTATACCAGGGTCCATTGGTCCATCCGAACCCACAGGGTCTCACTCTCAGCTTGGATCCTGAAAGGAGACTCTTAAGAACTAAGGGATTATCAAAAAAGGTACAAGCTAGCAGGAAACCACTCACTTCAGCCATATATCTAAAAATACGGAAGAGATTTTGTTTTTCTTTGGATCTATCCTCCTTGACCAATCCTCTCCAAATCTTTTCCACATCCTGGATTTCTTGTAGGCTGGATTTGACAAGGGTTAAAAACCAGTACTCTTAATGTACAAATTTCAGCCTTAAGTGTCTTCTTCGACTCCTCATTGGCAGAACATAGATGGATCAAAAGGTTTGTGAAAGCTACTAACAGAATTAGACCACCTATTCAGATATCTATAGCTCCTTGGGACTTGTCTTTAGTTTTAAACTTTCTGACGGGACCTCAGTTTGAACCTCTTGATTCCATTAGTATTAGAAACTTAACACTCAAAACCGCTTTTCTAATAGCGATTACTACGGCTAGAAGAGTTGGAGAGATTCAGGCATTATCAATTATGGAACCATATTGTTTGATTTCTCATGACAGGATCATACGAACGCTAGACCCAAACTTTATTCCCAAGGTCTGCACAGCCTTCTACCGTAACCAAGAGGTGGTCCTGCCTTCTTTCTACCAGAACCCAAATTCTCCTAAAGAGGTCCTCTGGCACTCCTTAGATGTAAGAAGATCAGTACTCGGGTACATTAAATCTACTGAATGCTGGCGTAAGGACTTTAACATTCTTCTTCAATTTCAAGGAAAGAACAAAGGCAAGAAAACCTCTAAGGCCTCCATAGCCAGGTGGATAAAGACTGTGATCAGAGAAGCTTATGAGGCTCTTGATGAGACATCCCCAGAATCGGTGACAGCCCATTCGACCAGAGCGATGGCGGCATCCTGGGACAAATAGGACAAATATGCAAAGAGGCTACCTTGACCACACCTCTTACCTTTGCAAAGCACTATAGAATGGACATTCCAAATCCATCTGACCTCTCTTTCGGGAGAAAAATATTACAAGCTGTAGTCCCTCCCTAAGAAAATACTCATCTGGTATATCTCCAGGTGGGGCTGTCATGGAGGACGTAAGGGAAAAAGTGAATTAGTCTTACTGGTAATTCCATTTCGTTTAGTCCACCATGACGGCCCATATATCCCCCCCTTTATTATTGTTTACTAGTTCTTGATATTGTTTGTGAAATAACAGGCAATAAATCTGGTTGCATCCAAGCTGGTGTGGTTTTTGGAAGACACTAGAGTGTGGATGCCGGGGTGGACTAAAGGAAATTGAATTACCGGTAAGACTAATTGACTTTTCTTTTTTTTTTTTTTTCCCTCTGCTGTACCTTGCCATCACCTGCAACATGCAGAGACACCTCCATCTCAAAGAAAATAATGCATGATAAACCAGATGCATTTACTCATAAATCAAGGTACATTGTTTGTGGTTAACTTCAACTTTTAAAATTATGGCAATAAGCCAGAAATACTATAGGCATGTTATCACAACCCCTCCCTGCTGCAGATTCACAGGCAGTTACCAGTGGGGCCCCAAAATAAAACGCATTTTTGACACAATAATAGCACTAGGCAGTTACCAAAAAGTAATATGTGCAAGCAAAGCCCTCAAGAAATTTATGTAGAAAAATAGCAGCAGAGAGATGGAGAGATCTCCTTTTACCCCCTACACACACCAGTATGTGGTACCTAGGGGTCAGGCAGGATAAGTAGTCAGTAACAGTCTGTAATCAAGGCAGGCATCATTCAATCAGAATCCAGGGACAGGCAGAGGGTTGTTGGAGACAGCACAGGTTTGATAAATAAGGGTCGTATACCAGGGAGCAAATCAGAGTCCGGAACAAGGTGGGGTCACCAGGGGTGAACCTAGCCTTTCTGCTGCCTGAGGCGAGCTATAAAAAGACGCCCCCCCCCCCCCATATATGTAATATATCAAGGAGTTTCAAGACCAGACACAATCACATTGGTTTAATTTGAAAATAAAGCAATGCAAAATACATAGAGCATCCCACCGTGTACTATATAATAATCACAGCGAGCTACCACAAAGAACAAAATACATACAACAATCCGCCATATAATATAAAATCAATCCATCATGCCACCATATATTATAAAATACATCCGGCGCTCCCCATGTAATATATAATAGGTCCAGTGTGCCGCCATATACCATATAATACATACAGCCTGACGCTATATGCCATATATCATATAATACATACAGCGTGCCGCCATATACCATATAATACATATAGCGTGCCGCCATATACCATATAATACATACAGCGTGCCGCCATATACCATATAATACATACAGCGTGCCGCCATATACCATATAATACATAGTGTGCCGCCATATACCATATAATACATAGTGTGCCGCCATATACCATATAATACATACAGCGTGCCCCCATATACCATATAATACATACAGAGTGCCCCCATATACCATATAATACATACAGCGTGCCGCCATATACCATATAATACATACAGCGTGCCGCCATATACCATATAATACATACAGCGTGCCGCCATATACCATATAATACATACAGCGTGCCGCCATATACCATATAATACATACAGCGTGCCGCCATATACCATATAATACATACAGTGTGGCGCCATATACCATATAATACATACAGCGTGCTGCCATATACCATATAATATATACAGCGTGCCGCCATATATTACAAGCATGACCGCAAAAATTTGAAAAATGGCACCTAAATTGTGAGCCTCATAACATTCTAGTAAAATATGTGGAATCTTAAAAAAACATGTCAGCATAAAGCAGACATTTAGGAAATGTAATTTATGAATTTATTTGGGTGCTATGACTATGTATTTTCAAAGTTCTAAATTCTCTACTTTTGATACAAAGAATTTTTCAAATTTTTGCCAAATTTAGGTTTTTTTCATAACTAAACACAAAAGATAGCATCCAAATTTTTAAACTAATTTGAAGTACAATGTGTCACGAGAAAACAATCTCAAAATCCCCTGGATATCTCATAGCTTCCCAAAGCTATAAGCACAGGGCCGTAGGGGTTAAAAAGTTTTTTTTGAGGGGTTATGTTTGATTATAAATTTGATTACACTATTTTCTGGGCTTCCTCTGTATTGGCATTGCAGGGCCTCTACAAATGTGCCATTGCACCTTCCAACTTTTGCAACAAAATCTGCCCTCCTTTCCTTTCTAAATTCCATTGTGAGCATATAAATCATGCAACTCCCACATTTTGGATGAATGGCAAAAATTAATTTTAATACCATATATACTGACGTGAATAAGCCGAGTTTTTCGGCACAAAAAAAACCCTACTTCAGCTTATAAACGAGTATGTAAAATATATATAAAAAAAAAAAAAAAAAAAAAAGAACTTACATACTCATTTTCTGATGCTTCACGTGGCTCCTTTTTCTTCTTTTCTTCACTTGTAGCAGAGCGGGCAGAGAAGCGTCCATGCACTCTGCTCGAAAGCACACTCTATGACGGCAGCATCGCAGAGCGTATGCCCAGCTGTGTGCCCATATAGCAGTTCACTACCACATATCGGGATTTCTGCATATTCAGGGAAAATGAGTTTCAAACTTTGTGGAGATTTGTTGTCATTTATTACATTGTGAATATTTAATGGTCCAGTAAATTTGACTAAATGCACTAAAAAAAACTACCTATGTCCTTGTTGTGTGGATTGGAATATTGTGGCAAAATTGAACTGGCATCTACTTTACAGAAACTAAAGGGGTTTTCCCACAAAACAAGTTAGCCCCTATCCACAGGCGTACAGTGGACTCCCCGTTCTTGTGATCTGTCATCAATCGATCATCACTCAGACCCCCACCGATCAGCAAGTTTGGCCCAGACAGTTACATTTCAGAGTTGCAATGGTCTTGCCCTACAACTTTTTGAGTGATTATTTATGCTTTACCTTCGCTCAACCATCTTGAGCACTTGACATATACCATATACCATATATATACGCGAATATAAGCCGAACCGAGTATAAGCCAGCCCAGCCTGCCCCCTGTAGTATACAGCCAGCCTGCCCCCTGTAGTATACAGCCAGCCCAGCCTGCCCCCTGTAGTATACAGCCAGCCCAGCACTAAAAAAAAAAGAAAACTTATATACTCGCCCTCCGGCGGCCCGGATGCGCAGTTCCTCTTCTGGCTCCCGGGCCTGTCTTCTTTCTTTGGAAGAAAGCAGACAAAAGAGAAGCCGCACTGACATCGGGGAGCCGCACTGCGCATCAGGGCTGCCGGAGGGGGAGTATAAAAGTTTATTTTTTTTAAGTGCTGTATTGACTCGTATAAGCCGAGGTGCTGTGCTGAAAAACTTGGCTTATACACAAGTATATACGGTACATTTGTTTTGGCTATGTTGGATAAAATTATTAAAATAATATCTGCCACTTAATATATAATACATAATAATTTTAATATTTTAGTATAATGTTATCTTTGTTTTCCTTTACTGTACCTCTTAAATTCTAGATTCTGCTGTAACTGGAGGATGGAGTATTAGGACAAATATATAATTTGTAATGCTTTATGACCTTTCTTTACCTACCCCTCACCCCCTTGCTTCTCTGCTCACATGCTTCACCTCCTCATTTCCTCACATTTAAATTAGTAACTTGGCATGTAAGATACTTGCTCTTTCTTCCACATTGTCAGTGCCAGCTAGTGAATTGGCTGCTTCTTCTAATGTAAAGGTTTATTAAAATTGCCATATCTACGCATTGCATGGATAGCGAAAAGGCAGCTTAGCAACCACGCTTTGATTGCTGTATTGCAGAACAGTTAATAGATGAACGTTGCAAAGTGACACTCCCAGGAAAAAAAAGCTGCCTCGCACTGATTTTATATGTCATGATTGTAATGGCAAACCTAACCGATTTTTAGTGATGAATGTAATTTAGATACGCGATTAGTCCATATGCTCAAAGAGTTGTGATGTTCTGGATCAGTGTGTCTTCACTGTGAGCTAGGAGTCACTCTAATGCTAGTCTCACATTGACAAACATATGTCATTATTAAAATAACAAGCTTTTCCACCTTGGACAGGAGGGCTCTCCCTGTGGGTCAAGGAATTTTATGACACTCCTACCAAAAATAGGGACATAACAATCTCGATTATGTACATCATTAAAAATGGAAAAATACACTTTTCCACAGAGTGTTACATTATGGCTGTTACAGGTCCATAGCATCTAGAGTGGCTTAGCTAAGAAACACTGTATGTAAGTAACTTATTTCATTCCTCTTTTTGCACTCATTCATAATTGTGCGGTTTTGTTACTCATTGTTGCACGGTTATTTGTACAAGTATGTATTAAAAATTAATATAAATAGAGCACTTTTATGTTTGGAAAATTGAGCACTTTTTTCCCCCACTGTGGAAATATAACATTTTGTGCAAAAGAAACACGGATATTGATAAAGACCTTTTATCAAGGCCGTACAGAAGAGGTTACAATTTTATTTATATATGGATAAAATCGCCAAAAATGTACATTTTTCATAAAATCTCTACACAAAAATGTTCTAAAAAGTGATCAAAAAAAGTTATGTGCGCCAAAATGGTGCCACTGAAAAGAATAACTCAACACGTAAAAAATAAGCCCTAAACTAGCTCTGTCAACCAAAAACTATTAAAGTTACGTCTCCAAAAAAAATGGCGATGCAAAAACAAATGAGATATCCTCTATATAGTTTTCATCCAGTAAAATTATAAAAATAAATGAAAAACGATATAAATGAGGTATCACCGTGCTCTGTAGAATAAAGATAATATAATATTTTTAGTGTACGACCCCCAAAAAATGCGAAAAGAAAGTAAACCAAAATTGACAATTTTCTTTTCACCCATACATTCAAGAGTTAATAAAATTTCATCAATAAGCTAATGACCCACTAAAATGAAGTATTTGTAAAGTGCATCTCATGTCGCAAAAAATAAGCACTTGTATGTCCAAATTGCCAAAAAAATAAAGATTGTATAGCCAATAAAAAGCGACAATGCATAATCTGCTCTGAATGACGCAGCTTCCCTTCGATGCCCTGGCGTGTGCCCATACAGCAGGTTACCACCACATATGGGATATTGTTATACGCGGGAGGGATTGGGTATCAAATTTTCTGGAGCGTTTTGGTATTTTATCCACTGAAAATTTGTACATTTAGCCAATTTGTTCATTTAGCCAAAAAAATTTTACTTTCAAAATTGCATCCGATTTTGTTTTAACCCCTGTGAAACAATTAAAGGGTTAACAAACTTCATAAAAGTTGTTTTACGTACGTTGAGGGGTGTAGTTTCTATAATGGGGTCATTTATGGGGTATTACTTTTATTTAGGTCTCTCAAAGTGATTTGAAACCTGAGCAGGTCCCTCAATAGCAGGATTTTGCGTCTTTTAAGAAAAATGTGAAAAATCGCACCTAGCGTTCAAAGCCCCATAACATCCTACAAAAATAAGAGTGTGCATAAAAAACCATGTCCACATAAAGTAGACATTCGGTGAATGTTATTTATTAAGTATTTTTGCGGTTATGACTATGTATTTTTCCATACATAGTCATAACAGCAAAAATACTTAATAAATAACATTCACCGAACATTCACAGAACATTTTGAAGTTCGAAAATCAAGAATCTTTCCAGATTTTCACCAAATATCTGATTTTCTCATAAATGCAAAAGTCTTCAAATAACATGAAGTACAAAGTGTCACAAGAAAACAATTTTAAAATCACTTGGATATGTTAAAGCGTTCCGAAGTTATAACCACTTATAGTGACACAGATTTGAAAAAATGGGCCGTGTCAGGAAGGTGAAAAGTGGCTTCGGCGTTAAGGGCTTAAAGTACCCTAGGGAGTCTGAAAAATAGTAAAAATAATTTTAAAGTTTTTAAAAAATTATAATAAAAAAACCTAAAAATTTAAATCGCCCCCCTTCCCCTAGAACTGATATAAATATAAATAAACAGTAAAAATCATACACATTATGTATCACCGCATCCAAAAATGCCCGATCTCAGTCGAAAATGGCACTTTTTTGCCATTTAAAAAAAAAAAATTAAAAATTCTATAAAAAGTGATCGAAAGGTTGTACAGTCCTAAAAATGATAACATTGTAAATGTCATCAAAATCCGCAAAAACACGGCACCACCCACAGCTCCATAGTCCAAAGTATGAAAAAGTTATTAGCACCAGAAGATGGCAAAATCCCCCTAAAAATTTTTGTACAGGAGGTTTGAATTTTTTTAAATGTATGAAAATATTATAAAACCTATTGTTATCCCCGTAATCGT
Source organism: Engystomops pustulosus (assembly GCF_040894005.1). Classification (NCBI taxonomy): domain Eukaryota; kingdom Metazoa; phylum Chordata; class Amphibia; order Anura; family Leptodactylidae; genus Engystomops; species Engystomops pustulosus. Next base: position 40,748,415 of record NC_092420.1, on the reverse strand, counting down.
ACTGACCCAAAGAATAAAGTAGACCTGTCATTTGGGGCCTACAGTGAAATCTGTAAAAATCCAAGCCCACAAGAATACGGCACAAATGTGTGTTTTTACCAATTTCACTGCATTTGGAATTTTTTTCCTGCTTCCCAGTACATTGCATGGAATATTAAATGCCACCATTTTGAAGTGTAATTTGTTACGCAGAAAAATAAGCAGTCGCACAGCTCTGTACATGGAAAAATAAAGTTACAGATTTTTGAATGTGGGGAGTGAAAAATGAAAACGCAAAAACGAAAAAGGGCGAAAAACAAGCGGCGGGGTTAAATCTGTTGCTATATTTACAAGCATATTTTTTTGAAACCTACTGGTTCTGAACTTATCCATATGTGAAAATATAGTCTTGCTAGCTAACAATGCTGGTGATTTTATAAAATTGTTGGCTTTTTCAGTAAGTAGTCTGCTTTCTTGGATATATACAGTGCTTAACCCCTTCTCGGCTGCCATATGCTTAGAGAAGGAGCTGCAGGGAAACAGAGCTGAGAGTATGCAGAAGCACATGCACACTGTTCTGAAGCGCTAAGGGTTGACACCAAATTTTTTTTATCACATTTTGGGAAAGGTTTATTGAATTTTACTACTTATAAACTCTAAAAACTATTGATGGGGAAAAATGACAACAGATATGTTATTAATTTGTTAGTTCATTAACCCCTAGGTGCACCAGGACGTTATAGTACGTCCCCGGGGCTAGATGCTTAGCGCACGGGGACGTTCTATAACGTCCTGCTTCTGGCACCGGCTCACGAACGGAGCCGGTACCAGAAGCAGCGGCTGTCAGCTGTCTAGTACAGCTGACAGCCTGCGCTAACACCCGCGATCGGAGCCGGAGCCCTTCCGGGTCTGACTGTAAACTGTCTGAGCATGCGCAAGCTTGCTCAGACAGTTTACACTGCTCTACAATAAAATAGTATTGTAGAGCAGTGTATTGAACTTAAACCAGTGATCAGAGCATCACTGGTTCAAGTATGTATAAGTAAAAATATGCAAAAACACTTAACACTACACATTATAATAAATAAAAAATAAATACATAAAAATATAAGCCCCTAAAATGTCACTTTCCCATAAAAACACTTAATAAAGTATAAAAAACACAAACACAAAAAACCCCGCATATTTGGTATTGCCGCGCCCGTAACAATCTGTATAATAAAACAGAATCGTTACTGGACCCGCACGGTACACGCCGTAGAAAAAAAAAACGCAAAAACGTTCCGAAAAAAGATAATTTTTAATTAATACCCTATAAAAAATGCTCTAAAAAGTAATTTAAAAAATTTTATGCACTCCAAAATAAGCCCACTAAAAAGAACTCTTCTCGCAAAAAATAAGCCCCTAACTAGATTTGTCAGCCGAAAAATAAAAAAGTTATGCATATGAAAAGATGATGATGCTAAAATGAACAAGATTTTCTCCAAATTGGTTTTTATTCAGTACAATTGAATAAAATACACAAAACCCCCACATATTTGGTATCCCTGCGTCCGTAACAATCTGCATAATAAAACAGAATCGTTATTAGATCCGCAAAGTTAACCCCGTAAAAAACAAAACAAAAAAAAAGCTCCAGAAAAAAGATCATTTTCAATTAATACCCTATAAAAATGCTCTAAAAAGGTATTTAAAAAATGTTATGCACTCTAAAATAAGACCACTAAAAAGAACAATCCTTCTCGCAAAAAATAAGCCCTTAAACAGATTTGTGAGGCGAAAAATAAAAAAGTTATGCATATGAAAGACGGTGATGCTAAAAGTAACAACATTTTTGCCAAATTACTTTTTATGCACTAAAAATGGGAAAAAAATAAAAAATCTATATAAATGAGGTCTTTTTGTAATTGTGGCAACCCATAGAATAAAAATAATATACTATTTTTATGGTATGGTAAACAGCCAAAAAAAAAAACCCCATAAAAATCTTCCTGAAAAGTGATGATTTTCATTTCCTCCACCAACAAAGAGTTAATAAAATCTCACCAATTAGTCTATAGATTCCCCCAAATTACGTACCAGAAAAGTGCATCTCATGTGGCAAAAGAAATAAGCCCCTATAGGTCCACATTAAAAAAAGAAAATTATAGCCTGTACAATGTGACATAGCAAATCTAATCTGGATGGCGCCTCCTTCCCTTCTATGCCCGGCCGTGCGCCCATACAGCAGGTTACCACCACATATAGAGTATCCGTGTACTCGGGAGAAATTGGGTAACAAACTTTGTGGAGCCTTTATTCATTTAATCCATTGTAAATGTTTAATTTTCCACCCAAAATGAGTGTATTGTGAAAAAATATTACAATTTGCAGACTGCACCTCCATTTTGTTTTAACCCCTATAAAACGCGTAAAGCGCTAACAAACTTCTTAAGTGGTTTTTCATACGTTGAGGTGTGTAGTTTCCACAATGGGGTATTTTACGAGTCCCACTATTATTTAGGCCTCTCAGTGTCAATTAGAAGTTGAGCAGGTCCATCTAAATACAGGTTTTGGTGATTTTACAAAAAATGTGAAAAATGATACCTAAATTCTGAGCCTCATAACATTCTAGTAAAATATGTGGAATCTTAAAAACCCATGCCAACATAAAGCAGACATTTGGGAAATGTAAGTTATAAATTTATTTGGGAGCTATGACTATCTGCATCAAAAGTAGAGAATTTAGAACGTTGAAAATAAAGAATTTTGCCAAATTTTTGCCAAATTTAGTTTTTTTTCATAACTAAACGCAAAAGATTTCATCCAAATTTTTAAACTAATTTGAAGTACAATGTGTCACGAGAAAACAATCTCAAAATCCCCTGGATATCTCATAGCGTTCCAAAACTATAACCACTTATAGTGACACAGGTCAGATTTGAAGAATGGGGCCGCGTCCTTAAGGCCAAAAGAGGCTGAGTCCCGTAGGGGTTAAAGAAATAAACTTTTAACAAAACTATCCTATCAAGGACATATAACGGGGGTAAAAAAAGAATTAAGATATGTAAACCTGTTCCAGAGATAATGGCTTTTAAAGAAGAGCATAACAAAATAGCAAAAATTGACTTAGACATTCAGGTACCATTGAACCTCAGTAATGAAAGGCGTTAAACAGGTTTCCAGTTTTCGTAAATAAATATCATGATTTGCATAATGAAAATGGCCCAATTTATTTTCTATATCAATATCTAGATATGCAATATGAGTAAAAAATTAACGAAAATACAGTGGAAGGAGGAAAAAGGTGGGAAGAGGTATGTCACTTCATCCAGACACAGTATTATAAGAAGACAGGGAGAGGATATTACCAAGGTAGACCTATGGGCCTAAGGAACCGGTATTACTGAGGGAGGGGTGGAGTAGGTGCATGCAGGGTCGGACTGGGGTGCCAAGGGCCCACCAGTGAAATTAATTTTGGGGGCCCACCAGCTGCTTCATTGATACGTGCTAGCCACCCCCATGTATATTTTCATTGCGTTTCTGAACGTGCTGCAAATGCAAGGTGTGAATGGAGCCTGTGGCCATGTTCACACATTGCGTTTTTTGTTGCATATTCAATGCTTTGGAAAGACTATCTGTTCCTCTTCCATTTGAATGCATGTCCATTCAGCAGACAAACTTAAAATTTCTGCAACAAAAAAAACGTAATGTGTGAACGCAGCCCCAGGCTTCCTGCACACTACAGTGGTCCCATGGAACATTGTTTGAGGGTGGCTTGTCATCTGGATGTAAGTACATAATGATAGCCTGAACCGCAAACATGGTTAGGACCTGCTCTGTCATTTGCAGCTCAGGCAGTCGGCTCATAAACAGGGCTGTGAAATTCACAGCCATGTGCATGAGCCCATAGAAGTGAATGGGGACGTGTACAACAGTCCTGCAGAAAACAGGCCTCAGGCCCCGTGCACACTTTTTGTTTTTAATGAGTTTTAACTGCATTGGAAACCGCAAAAGGGAGGGGCTTTGCCAGAACACATGTCTTTCTACTGAAACACTTTTGTTCTGGAATGAGCCCCTCCCTGTTGCGTTTTTAAATGGAATTAAAACAGATCAAGAACTGCAACGTGTGAATGGGGACTGAGGCTTGTTTAACTTCCTGGAATCAGTATTTAACCTCTTAAAGGACATCTATCAGCAGATCAAGGATTGTACTGGTGTGTGCCCCCTCTGGCAGGATCTGCTCTTCTTTAAGGTTGTTATGCCCTTGTTTTTAAGAAAAAAGGGCTTTAAAAATTATGCAAATTAGTCTGAGGGGCTCTAGGTTCCATTAAGGCCTATGAAGCCTGAGCCTTCAGGCTCATTTGCATAATTTAAAAAACTTTTTTTTTTTTAAACGAGGGAAGAAGCTAAAAGAAGAGCAGATCCTTCCAGAGGGGGCACACATGAGTATGTCATTGTGCTTGGTTTACAATCCTTGATCTGGTGATACATGTACCATGTGCAGTCCTTAAAGGACATCTATGTCCTTAACAGGTTTCAGGTACAGGCGGTCCCCTACTTAAGGACACCCGACTTACAGACAACCCCTAGTTACAGACGGACCCATCTGCCCACTGTGACCTATGGTGAAGTCTCTGGATGTTACTATAGTCCTATATGATCAGCTGTAAGGTGTCTGTAATGAAGCTTTATTGATTGATATTAATCCTTGGTTTCATTACAGCAAAGAATTTAGAAAATCTAATTGTCACTGGGACAAAAAAATTTGTCTGGATCTACAATTATAAAATATAGAATTCCGACTTACATACAAATTCAACTTAAGTACAAACCTAAGGAACCTATCTTGTAAATAACCCAAGGACTGCCTGTATATAAAGAAGGTTCACAGGCTGAGTCCTCTTCATATACACCAGGGGGTTGTATGAAGAATTTGCGATTATAAAAGCAACTACGCCACCTCCATGACATGTGGGCGTGAAGGGGTGTAGGCTGGGCGCGGGGCGTGCCTGAATTATTTTTAAAAACCTGCAAACTTTTGTTTGCTGTTTTTACACAAAATTATACCAGGATGGACCTGGTATGGTTTTGCCGGGCGGCAACTTTTTCCAGCAAATACATCAAGAGGCCTCAGGGCGCTCTCACATCTTATGGTTGTGATTCCAATGTGACAACACCCCCAAGTCTCTCCAGATATCCGGCAACACATGGGGGCATGGCCCCACTGATCAGTAAGTTAGGCCCTATCCCGTCTTCGTGGGAAAACCCCTTTAAGACATTTTGTTTTTTGTACCAAAGGTTTTCATTTTTTATATAAAAACTGAATAAAAGCTTTATGACTTCGGTGGCCTCGTGATCACACTTACCCAAGGAATTTAGGGGAGGTATGATTTGGAGCATACAGTGAAAGCCATACATACGTAGCCCACAAGAAAATGGCATAAGTGTGGGTTTTTTTTGTTAATTTTACCGCATTGGGATTTTTTCCTGCTTTCCAGTCCGTGACATAGAATATAAAATACCATCACTAAGAAGTACAATTTGTTATGCAGGAAACAAGCCTCATACAGCTCTGTACATGGAAATAACACCATTATGGATATTAAGACTGGGAGGTAAAAATGGAAAATCAAAGATGAAAATAGTCTGGCCTTTAACCCTTGAAGGGTTAATTTTACGTGCAGTGTACTAGGAAGCTGGAGAAAAATTCCAAATGTGGTATAAATGACGTAAAATGGAGCCTGTAATAAAAATGCTACTTTTTTTTTTATCTTTCACACACCTCTTACTTTTTTTTTAAACTTTGATGTACGGAGCTGGAGAAGCTGACATTTTCAGTGATATGTGAAGTGAAGAAGCTTTTCATCACTTTTTATTCAAATCTTTGTGTGCATTGAAATGGTGATGAATCTGCATTTTGGACACCATGACGGGTGGGGGGGTTTCGTTGGTAATACTGAGGCTGCGGTCACACATAACGCGGGGTATGCTGGTAATACTGAGCCTGGGGTCACCCATAACGCGGGGTATGCTGGTAATACTGAGCCTGGGGTCACACGTAACGCAGGGTATGCTGGTAATACTGAGGCTGCGGTCACACGTAACGCAGGGTATGCTGGTAATACTGAGGCTGCAGTCACACGTAACGCAGGGTATGCTGGTAATACTGAGGCTGCGGTCACACGTAACGCGGGGTATGCTGGTAATACTGAGGCTGCGGTCACATGTAACATGGGGTCACATGTAACGCTTGGATTCCTTCAGCATTTGGACAATACAAGACACTGGGTGCCGTTACCGATCACATGCGTCTGCATAGAAGCGCATCCTGCCCTTGTGTGCTTTGATTCCATTTCTAAACAGAGTCAGCGCGTTACGTGTGACATCATTCCTTATTCTACATCAATACTTAATACAGTCAATTGAAGAACTACAACTTTCATCATCTCATTCAACTGCTGGGAGTTGTAGTTCTTGAGTCCACTGTTATTCTATATGTATGTACACATTGCAGGGATGTAATGAGGTGCACTGTGTGTGTGTAAATGTGATGCCCTTTTATTTTGTACCTTTCTCTTGTGCTGGAAGCCATCAGCAGCTCCTCATCCATCCTGAGCTCCTGCACATGAGAGCAGCCTGTGCTGTGCCAGGGGGAGGACACTCCAGCATGACCAGGAGGAAGGGGGCCCACTGTGACAACTAGGGGGCACATGTCCTCTGGTCTGTAATTAGTGACAGCTCTTTGTCTGCTCCTCCAGTGAGGCAGCAGCAATGAATCAGGGGCCATGTTCTCCTGCAGTGACGCAGGGGCTGAAGTGAGGAGGAAATGTCTTACTCACTGCCCCAGCGCTGCTGTGGGAAGAGCAGAGAACCTGTCTCTCCCTCCTGCAGGACGTCATAGTCCCCCCTGCTGCCCCCCTCCTCCAGCCTCAGCTGAATGTGCCTGCACAGACACAGGCAGGAGATGGTGACTTATGGTAAGGGCCCACCGGGTTTTGACCGGTATCCCGGCAGGCCAGTCCGAGCCTGGTTGCATGTGGTTGTTCTAGGGTTGCAAGGTTTTGGTGAAAGCTTCTATCCTGTCCCTGCCACCACAATGTTTTCAAAAAGCATACTTTTTGACATCTTATCAATTATGAAATTTTTCCAATTAGCAGCCATATGTAGTATGTCAAGTTTTTGGGCTTGATTTGTTAAAATGTGGAATTCTATCCATTCGCAACAAAACAGTAGGGGTGGACTGTACTGAGACAGAACTGTTTAGATTAAAAAAAGAAATTTGCAACCAAAAGGGCTGCATTTTGGGAAATTTTATGAACCGTTAAAGTGTACCAAGTGTGTTCTTTGGAGAATTTTAAAGGAGGTTTCGGAGGTCTAGGGTCACTGAGTTGCTCTCCCTTGCTACAATTTCACAACTTTTCCAACTTTGTTGTGATTGTGTGTGCTTTCCGTTTTTATGATTGAGACGCACAACAGCAATAAATGCAATACTTTTTAATAGATCAGTGCCGTGTTTTTACCCCTCTGTGACCGATGGTCATTGGTGCCAGAATATTCAGGTCAATTTCTGGCGTTCTGCTGGGCGATTCTTTAAATTACTATATACAGTGGCGCAACAAGAACCCAGTGGGCCCCGATGCAAACTTAGAAACGGGGCCCCCATATACCTAAACCCTTGCTGCCAGCCCCATACCGCATGTTATTCTTCAGAATACACATGTACCAAATATACTCTGCACAGACACAAGCACGCATAACACACATATATAAACACTGCCCCATATAAACTCTACACACACTATATACACGCTACACATACAAGTACACACACACCCAGGGGCAGACTGGAAATTTAAAGTGGCCCTGGAAAAAAAAATGTAAAAGTGGCCCCATTCTGTGGGCAGGGACAAAACGAGTAGGCGTGATCATGTGATGTGGGTGGAGTTACTAAACGCCACACAAATTAGATGGTCTAAATCAACATGTTCAGCACAGCGAAAGAGACGAATACTGCCAGGAATTAAGCTTCTTTTTTTTTTTTTTTTTTAAAAGCAAACAACTTAATACTGCCTTATACACTCACCGGACACTTTATTAGGTACACCATGCTAGTAACGGGTTGGACCCCCTTTTGCCTTCAGAACTGCCTCAATTCTTTGTGGTATAGATTCAACAAGGTGCTGGAAGCATTCCTCAGAGATTTTGGTCGTTATTGACATGATGGACAGTTGCCGCAGATTTGTCGGCTGCACATCCATGATGCGAATCTCCCGTTCCATCACATCCCAAAGATACTCTATTGGATTGAGATCTGGTGACTGTGGAGGCCATTTGAGTACCGTGAACTCATTGTCATGTTCAAGAAACCAGTCTGAGATGATTCCAGCTTTATGACATGGTGCATTATCCTGCTGAAAGTAGCCATCAGATGTTGGGTACATTGTGGTCATAAAGGGATGGACAGCAACAATACTCAGGTAGGCTGTGGTGTTGCAACGATGCTCAATTGGTACCAAGGGGCCCAAAGAGTGCCAAGAAAATATTCCCCACACCATGACACCACCACTACCAGCCTGAACCGTTGATACAAGGCAGGATGGATCCATGCTTTCATGTAGTTGACGCCAAATTCTGACCCTACCATCCGAATGTCGCAGCAGAAAGCGAGACTCATCAGACCAGGCAACGTTTTTCCAATCTTCTACTGTCCAATTTCGATGAGCTCGATGTGCAAATTGTAGCCTCAGTTTCCTGTTCTTAGCTGAAAGGAGTGGCACCCGGTGTGGTCTTCTGCTGCTGTAGCCCATCTGCCTCAAAGTTCGACGTACTGTGCGTTCAGAGATGCTCTTCTGCCTACCTTGGTTGTAACGGGTGGCGATTTGAGTCACTGTTGCCTTTCTATCAGCTCGAACCAGTCTGCCCATTCTCCTCTGTCCTCTGGCATCAACAAGGCATTTCCGCCCACAGAACTGACGCTCACTGAATGTTTTTTCTTTTTCGGACCATTCTCTGTAAACCCTAGAGAAGGTTGTGTGTGAAAATCCCAGTAGATCAGCAGTTTCTGAAATACTCAGACCAGCCCTTCGGCACCATCAACCATGCCACGTTCAAAGGCACTCAAATCACCTTTCTTCCCCATACTGATGCTTGGTTTGAACTGTAGGAGATTGTCTTGCCCATGTCTACATGCCTAAATGCACTGAGTTGCCGCCATGTGATTGGCTGATTAGAAATTAAGTGTTAACGAGCAGTTGGACAGGTGTACCTAATAAAGTGGCCGGTGAGTGTATATACAAAAAAACGTACAATACCTTCTCCGATAAACAAGAATGTAACTACCATAATACTGCCCCTAAGTAAAATATATCAGAATACTACATTTTATGTACAAGAATATAACTACTATAATACTGCCCCCTGTGTACAGGAATATAACTACTATAATACTGCTCCTATGTACAAGAATATAACTACTATAATACTGCCCCCTAGGTAGGGGCGTTTAAATACCTATGCCATATAAAACGGCCAGCCCCCCAGTATGTATACAGACAGCCTGCCCCCCCTCCCCCCGAGTATACAGCCAGCCTGCCCCCCCTCCCCCGAGTATACAGCCAGCCAGCCTAACACCCCTCCCACCCCGAGTATACAGCCAGCCAGCCAGCCTGCCCTCCCTCCCCCCCGAGTATACAGCCAGCCAGCCTGCCCTCCCTCCCCCCCGAGTATACAGCCAGCCAGCCTGCCCTCCCTCCCCCCCGAGTATACAGCCAGCCAGCCTGCCCTCCCTCCCCCCCGAGTATACAGCCAGCCAGCCTGCCCTCCCTCCCCCCCGAGTATACAGCCAGCCAGCCTTCCCCCCCCTCCCTCCCGAGTATACAGCCAGCCAGCCTTCCCCCCCCTCCCCCCGAGTATACAGCCAGCCTTCCCCCCCCCCCATCCCCCCGAGTATACAGCCAGCCAGCCAGCCTTTCCCCCCCCATCCCCCCCCGAGTATACAGCCAGCCAGCCTCCCCCACCCCCACCCCCCGGGTATACAGCCAGCCAGCCTTTCCCCCCCCCTCCCCCCGAGTATACAGCCAGCCAGCCTCCCCCCCCCCCCCCCCCCGAGTATACAGCCAGCCAGCCTCCCCCCCGAGTATACAGCCAGCCAGCCTCCCCCCCCTCTCCCCTCCCCCCGAGTATACAGCCAGCCCCCCCAAAAAAATACAGTGGAAGCAGGAAATAGTTGCGAAGAGGTATGTCTAGTTTATACGGCTGAAAAAAGACACTTGTCCATCAAGTTCAACCAAGGAAGGGAAGGGATTGGATGAGGAAGGGATTTAGGGGAAATAATTCTATATAACATAACCATCAATGTTATTTAGGTGTAAAAAGGCATCTAGACCCTTCTTGAAGCTATCTGCTGTCCCTGCTGTGACCAGCGCCTGAGGCAGGCTATTCCACAGATTGACAGTTCTCATAGTAAAAAAGCCCTGTCGCCTCCGGTGATTAAACCTTGATTTCTCCAAACGGAGACAGTGCCCCCTCGTCTTTTGATTTGATTTAATCTGAAACAACTTACCACCATATTTTTTGTATGGACCATTCATATATTTAAATAAATTAATCATGTCCCCTCATAGTCGTCTCTTTTCCAGAATAAATAAATCTAGTTGTTTTAATCTTTCCCCATAACTAAGACCCTCCATACCCCTTATCATTATTGTGGCTCTACGTTGAAACCTCTCCAGCTCCAGGGCATCCTTTTTATGGACCGGTGCCCAGAACTAGACAGCATATTCCAGGTGAGGCTGAATCAATTCCTTGTACAGTGGTAATATTGCATCCCTATCACGAGATACATGACAAGATCCTACTAGCTTTAGAGGCAGCTGCTTGACATTGCATGCTATTGTTGTTCAATTTATGATCTACTAGTACCCCTGGGTCCTTCTCAACAAGGGACTCTCCCAGATTTACTCCCCCAAGGACATATTTTGCCTTTGGATTATGTCACTTCATCCAGACACACTATTGTAAGAAGACAGCGAGGTGGTATTACCAAGGTAGACCTATGGGCCTAAGGAACTGGTATTACTGAGGGAGGGGTGGGGTAGGTGGATATGGTCATTCTAGGGTTGCAAAGTTTTGGTCAATGCTTCTGTCCTGTCCCTGCCGCCAAAAGTTTATCAAAAAGCATAGTTTTTGACACCTTATCAATTGTGAAGTTTTTCCAATTAGCAGCCATATGTAGTATGTCAAGTTTATGGGCTTGATTTGTTAAAATGTGGGATTTTATCCACTCGCAACAAAACAGTAGGGGTGGACTGTACTGAGACGTGCAGAACTGGGCTGAATTTTGGGAAATCTTATGAACCGTTAAAGTGTACCAAGTGTGTTCTTTGGATAATTTTATCCGCTTCACGCTCTGCGACAGATATATCCACCACAGAGCTATGAAGGGTGTATGAATATGGCTCAGCCCCGAGGCTGAATGGTTTGTTTAGAATCGATACAAAGAGCCAGTTGCTCATTGTAATGAATGACATGCAAAAACTCCATATACTCCTGATGATATCCGGCGTAACAAGACCCCAGTAGGCCCGGGTGCGAACTTAGAAGTGGGGCCCCCCATATACCTAAACCTTTGCTCCCGGCCCCATACCACATGTAATTCTTCAGAATACACATGTACCATATATACTTTGCACAGACATAAGCACACATACACTACATATGCATAACACATATAATAATAATAATTATAATTATATATTACACATAAAATATATAGCGCACACATTACGCAGTGCTGCACAAAGCATGTCAATTTGGTCACATATATAAACACTGCACCATGTAAACTACAGACACTATATACACGCTACACAAACAAATACACACACCTAGGGGCCTACCCCCCCTCAGAGTATAAAGCCAGCCTGCCTGCCCCCCCCCCCCCGACTATACAGCCAGTCAGCCTGTCCCCCCCCCCGAGTATACAGCCAGCCAGCCAGCCTGCCTGTCGACCCCCCCCGAGTATACAGCCAGCCAGCCTGCCCCCCCCCGAGTATATAGCCAGCCTGCCCCTTCCCCCCCCCCTCCCCCGAGTATACAGCCAGCCTGCACCCCCCTCCCCCTGAGTATACAGCTTGCGGCTGTAACAGTCCGATATTTAATGCGACACGCTAGGCAGATGTGATTGCCACGGAATAGGGCCTTCTTTTCCACCTAACGATATCTCTGGAAAAGCTTTACATATCATAACTTCTTTACTTAGTTTTTTACATGACATGTGAGATTTAAATTTGATAGGATAGTTTTATTAATTACATATATATTTTTGTCTTTATAAAATTTGCCAATAATGGACTACAAATGTGAAAAATAAGTGTTTTTTTGTTATTTTTCCAATTAGTTTTTTTTTTTAAAATAAGTAGTAACTTTTACCAAAATGTTATAAATATGTGCATCATTATTCCATCACTCTTTCCAAGGTTCAGTTACATATGCAGAGGCTGCATGTACTTCTGCAAAGTGAAAGTCTCCAGCAGCTTCTTCTATATTCTGCCTCCAGCTGACAGGCTGAAGGGGGGCACACTTCAAATGCCTATATCTCCTGAACACAATTGCATGTAGAAACACAATTCTAGTGTCATATCAAATTAAGTGTCCTCTTTAATATGATATGGATTGTGCATGGATGCTTAAGAGAACTGGAGAAATTCTCTCTTAAAGTTACAATTGGGAATAGAAAGCTGTACATAAAAATATATTTTTTTTTTTGTAAAAAATTTAAGGCGTGATATATCCGATTCTGTTAAGCATCCAAACACAATCCATACATGATATTAAAGGGGAGATTCTCCAGTTTAAAATGCATTAAAATATGTTTCTGTGTGCCAGGGTTCAGGAGATATGGTTGTTTGAAGTTGGTCACTGTCAAGACGTTTACAGACGTCCTTTCTGCACGGGGCATGTGCAAATAGGACGTATATAGCCACATGGCAGTCATGAAGGGGTTAATGGATCATGCTACTGATCCATTAATGGGTAAAACATGTAGAACAACCTTAGTTTATAAGGATCTGTAAAAACGGATGCCAAACAAGCCATTAAATAATGGATGAAAGCATACATTTTATTAAGGCAGATAATTGGAATAGAGATGCAATGCCAGGCAGAATGCTCATGAAAAAGCCAATCACTTGCAGTGAGCTAAACTGCGAGCCACAGCTAGAAAGATGAGCAGAGATCTTGATGTTCTTGATCAGGTACCAGGAGTCTGCCCCCACCAGTCTGTTATTAATGATCCATCAAGTCTGTTTTCTTAATTGTATATTTAGATAATGACTTGTATGATTAAAATAATTCTTTATATAGTGCCATCATATTCCACAGTGCTTTACAGATCAGGAGGTACAGATACAATAACATTGTCAGATGAAACAATAGGAATGCTCACACTTTAAAATACAACTTAATAAATGTTATCGGAAAGATTGTAAACTCTAAAAAGTTTCTACTTTAGCAGCCTCAGAAGAAGAGATCCTATGACTATGTATGCTTCATGATGTTTTTGATTTATCTGAAAAATGCATTGAAAACCATACTCTTCACTGTCATTTTCACTGCTCTAAATTTTCATCTGGAAGAAATGCTTTATCTTATTAAGGCTCAGTTCACACTACGGTTGTGATTTCCGTCTCCAGCATCCGTTTTAAATCCCATTGAAGTCAATGTAAATTTTGTATGTCATCAGTTGTACAGTGATCTGTTTTGGATCAGTTTCTTTCACGGAACAAAAGACTGTGCTTGCAGTACCTTTTTCTGACGGTGCCAAACTGTCTCATTGAATGCAATGTAAAAAAACAAAAACATATCATCCGTTGTGGTCAGTGTCAGTTTTTTTACATTTTTTTTGATGAAAACAATAGACTGATATAGACAGAAATAGTTAATAATTAGATGGAAAAAGAGATGATGGATAGATTATACATAACTTTCTTTCTATAGCTCATATTTATCTAGGCAAATAGAAATAAGAGATTAATTGGTAGGTAGATGGACAACAAAGCTAGATTGCTGCATAGATTGCTACGCGAGATCGATAGGTATGTAATAATTTGACATCTATAGATGGCAACTATTATGAGGGATAGAGAGGTAGGTAGATTATAGAAGCTGTAGTTCAATGTATTGAAAGTAAAGTGTAATTAAAACTGATTGTTCATAAAACTCATACTGACACTGAACTGAGAGACAAGTGTCCGGTTTTTTTTTTAAACCAAGAAACGTAAGGCTATCGGTTAAATAAACACACACTGGGGGGATATAACAATGTGTCGCAGGTTCCACCAGTTTCTAGCTGGAAAACACTAGTCTTTTGATGGATTCTGGTGTAGTATAAGACTGTCAGTTCCTACTTTAAACCTACTTTTTGTTGGTCTAAACCAGGGGTCTCAAACTTGCGGCCCGCGGGCCAACTGCGGCCCGCGGGACAATATTTTGCGGCCCCCACCTGGAAAAGCACCGCCCGCCGTGTATTCACGGCGGCGGTCGGGTCACGCTGCATGGAGAGGGCTCACGGGCTGAGCCCTCTCCATAGCCGGTAAGTCTTTGCTGCATATTGCAGCAAAGGCTTACCGGTAACACCCGCGATCGGTGCTAGCACAGCGATAGCTGCCGGCAAAGCTGCCAGCAGCCTCAAAAAGATAGCGGCGCATGGGCGCCGCCATCTTACCTGGGATCGCCGCTCCCCGTGACGTCATCGGGGGGTGGCGATCCGTCTCCATAGCCTCGGGTCTTCGGAAGACCCGAGGCTATTTCGTTTTAACCCCTTCATTACAATGTGCTGATAGCACATTGTAATGAATGAGGAGGAAAATCCCCATATACTGCCATACTGCAGTATGGCAGTATATGATAGGATCGATCAGACAACCTAGGGTTAAAGTACCCTAGGGAGTCTGAAAAATAGTATAAATAAAAATACAAAAAAGTTTAAAAAAAAAAAATTATAATAAAAAAACCTAAAATTTCAAATCACCTCCCATTCCCTAGAACTGACATAAATATAAATAAACAGTAAAAATCATAAACACATTAGGTATAACGGTTTTTCACTGCTTTTAACCCCGTAACGGAAAATAGCGCCATTTTGAAAAATATAAAAAATCTATAAAAAGTGATCAGTACAAAAGGTCGTACAGTCCTAAAAATGATATCATTGAAAATATTATCAAATTTCGCAAAAAAATACACCACCCACAGCTCCGTACACTAAAGTATGAAAAAATTATTAGCGCCAGAATTTGGCAAAATCAAAAAAATAAGTTTTGTACAGGAGGGTTTAATTTTTGTAAAAAACATTATAAAACCTATACAAATTTGGTATCCCCTTAATCGCACCGACCCAAAGAATAATGTAGACATGTCATTTGGGGCGCTTGGTGAAAGACGTAATATCCAAGCCCACAAGAAAATGGCGCAAATGCGTTTTTTCACCATTTTCATTGCATTTGGAATTTTTTTCCCGCTTCCAAGTACATGGCATGGAATATTAAATACCATCACTGTGAAGTGCAATTTGTTACGCAGAAAACAAGCCGTCACACAGCTCTTTACGTGTAAAAATAAAAAAGTTATAGATTTTTGAAGGTGGGGAGTGAAAAATGGACATGAAAAAACAGGAAAGGGCCCGTAACCGGTTAATCCCCTTCCCTCCGGTACTTGAAGAAGATGAAGTCGCCGCTCTGAACGCCCTTGGTGCAGGTCAGAGCGGCGACTTCATCTTCTTCGATGGGAGGGACACGGGGAGGCAAGTACCTTCGATGGAGTGTCCCTGACTGGGCTCAGTGCGGTAGGAGCTTGGGACCCCTCGGTGCACAGGACGCGTTCATAGAGAAAAAACATGTCTCCCAGCTCGGGGCTTTCCTTGCGCTGGGAGACGCCATGACATTTGAATCTGAATAATGCTATTTTGTAAGTGCATTTTGTGTGGAAAACTTGATGCGGCCCAGCCTTACCCAGAATCTACCTCAAGCGGCCCCCAGGTAAATTGAGTTTGAGACCCCTGGTCTAAACTGTGCGCCAGGTTTTTGGGCGCACAGACAATTTCCCTCAAGCCATGCCCCTTTCTCACAAATCATGCCCATCTCCCATATACTGGGCCTCCTTAATCAGTCAAGTCAGGAAAGTGCCAAAAAAGGTCTAAAAGCCTTAACAACTGTGGTGCAATGCATTTTAGACAGTGTTTTTGACACAAAATCACCAGAATTGTGGTGCAAGTGCATTTATAAATACCCCCCACCATCTCATCAGTTACTGTCAGTTTATCTACATTTATTTATCTTCATTTCTTTTTTAAACAGAGATAAAGAACGGATATGCCGACAGTAGTGTGAACTTGGGCTGATATCCATGCATGAGATAGTTGTACAACTTTCCCAATATCAATTGTTTTTTATTTTTGTGTATATAAATATATAAAGTTAATGTTCATATTAAACATTCTAGTTAAGACTTTATCTAATGCTTGTTGTTTCTTTACAGGCGAGTTTATACAGAGGCGGTTACAGCCGATTTGCTCCGTACTGAAGTGACGTAAACCAATTGTTGATTCAACCTGGACAAAACCTTTTCCCCATTTTGCCTGTTTCCCTTCCCTCTACTGTCAAGGTTTGCAAAGCGCAGCTTTTGCAATACTTCAAGAGAAACTCCTCTAGGAACTTTCTGGCAATGCAAGATGGATGGATATAAACAAAATATATAAAAATCAAACAAGACTTTTTTTTTATACCTCAGCTTTCTTTCAAACTGCGATTATTATTATTATTTTTTTTTTTGTGTGTGTGTGTTCATTCTGTTCCAAAGATTTTTTTTTTCAACTGTGGTAAAAGTGTGTGTGTGTGTGTGTATATATATATTATATTTACATAACTATGTGCTGTGGGCTTTTATTACTATTATTATTATTATGTTTATGCCTGGAAGGAGAAAATTGGACAACAAAATTGGTGATCCAAGGCTTGTGGAAGAAGAATGAAGGAAAGCTTTTATAATTTCTTAATTAATTGATCCTTTAAGTAAATTCCTCTGGAGTAAAGGACGGATAAAAACAGTGTTCTCCATGGCTTTTTTTGTAAACTTATTAAGTTCAAAATCTAAACTTTATTGAATTGACATCTTTTACAATCTGTATTGTTTTTATACATTATGCATTTTATCAGCTGTTTAATTTTCCCCATATGGCATACCGAGTTGGACATTTGCCATATGTAGGAAAATGATTGCATGCAACATGAATGCAGTATAATATTGGCAAATATTTATTCTAGGTTTGCTATTTTCTTTTTTTTTTTTTCAAGCCAAAACATTATATGAATATAATCAGACGCCATTCATGGCATATTTTTTTGATTTGTTGTTTGAGCTTTGAAGTTCTTGCTTATATACAACAGTTATTATAGTAGGGAACATCCTTTAAGGTACTAGTTCCTGTGCTACTGTTTTTCTATCGTGCTGGTCACATTATCCGTCCTGAAAAAAATTAATCAACCTTTAAGGGCAGCTTAATCGTTAATGAGCTGTATATTCTCTTTCACAAATGTCCAAAATCTTTTTGTCACTAGAGGCCATTTACCATAACTTGGGGTAAATGCAAGAGGGTTTTTTTTTTTCTTTTTTTTTTATGGGGGGGGGGGTGAGGGTTTGTAATGATCTCCTTTTAACTTTTAGTATTGATGTTCTAAATCCTTGAAATTTAAGGAAAAAGTAGATCAAACACATCCCTTCAAAGGGAAAATAAGGAAGGAAAATATAGTTTTCCTATATTGCAGCTATTAATTTATCAAGTCAGGTAAAAATCGAAACTTTCCACGGAAGTGGATTGTCATTGTCTTCCTATAAGTGATACAATTTGTGATGTAAATTGTAGTTTGCTACTTTTGGGTAATCATGTGGTACCACATTGCAGTCCTCCTTTTTTGCATAGCATTAGGGGGGGGGACTCACATTGGTGTTTTTCTCATATCATTGATTTTTCAGTGAAGCCATTTTGGCTAATGGACACATACAGATTCTTTTTCTCTTCCTGGTGTCAAGGATTTTTCACTAATGCGCTCACAGATTACGCAGCGCTACACAGAGCTTGACAAATTGGTCCCTGTCCCCCTGGGGCTCGCAACCTGTAGTTTTTTATTTAAATGAATGGTTCAGTCTGACATCCGTAAAAAAAAATCAGTCCGTCAGGAAGAGAAAACAAATATGTGTAGGTATCCATAAGCCAAAATGGCATCAGTGAAAATTCGCTGATGTGAAGAAAAACACCACCAATGTAAATCTCCCTTAGGCTGCATTCATACTGCCATATGGGTGACGTATATACGGTCGACATATATACGTCCCCCAGTGACGGCAATGGGCGTATGGCACCGTATGGGAAAGGTATGGCGCAGCACCGTACCCTGTGAAAAGATAGGACATGTCCTATCTTTTCTCGGAATATGGAGCTGTGCGCAAGGTTTCTCTATGGAGAGGGGCGCGGGTGATTAGTGCTACGGTACGGCGAGCACACGTCAGTGTGAATGTAGCCTTACACTGTATGCGTTATCAGTAGTGTTTGGGACATGGCTGCAGTGAAAAGTGATATTTTTTTTATTGTTTACCATTGCATGCAGATTGAGCTAATTAAAGTTAAGTACCTGTGTATTTATTTTACCCTCAGGACAGCCCGGTTGCATCCGTAGGGCTTTTTACTATGTCCCATAATACAGGCTCTTAAAGTTAGTTACCCAAACTAGTGTAAATGCAATAGAACCACAGGAGGTGATGTCTCATAATAATGGGAGCTCTATGCAAAATAATTTCAGTGTTATGTAAAATTCTTTTGTTTTCCTATCCCTTGCAATGTACTGTAAATTGGCTGTAAAGGAGTGACATTTGCACAAATTCATGTATATGGTTAGAACATTGGCTGTAAGAATCATTAACTCAGTAGAACATTTCAGTAGGTGTTTTCATGTTTGCTACATAGCCACTCCAAACATCTTTAGTTCTACTTGGCACACATTTCAAATGATTGCCTGTTTTTATTACCCACTTGAGCACAAATGTGTGTCACTAATACAGCTACCTAGATTATTTTGCTTTATTAAGTTTAATGGATATAACTTTTAAAAGCTTTCAGTCATTGGTATATAAAATACAGTGCAGCTGGTCCGGTATAATCTTATGTATCATAATGTAAATAAATCTCACCTCCAATGAGTAATTTATTTAAATGTTGCTACATTTCACATTAGTCACTTATGCTGAATAAGCAATTGTTTCCCAGCTATTCTTTTGTATTAGATCATTAAAGGGAGCCCACCACCTCCCCCAAGCTTTATTCTAAGCTTCTAGAAACATGTTGTAAAGAAATACACTGTGATTCCTGAAATATATTTTATTTTTGTCCATTATTCAATTTCTGAGAAATACTTGTTAATGCTTATGAGGCTATTGGTGCATTCTTAAATCTCTCACTCATCTAATTATTTATTTAGAAGCCCAAGCTGGCACTAGGACTACAGGAAAGTGGTCCGGCTATGCAAAGTAGTACTATGAGTGCATCTGGGTGCACCAAATATGCATTAAAATTGGAATTATTCATAAATGGTATAATAGACAGAAATAATAATGGTATTCTTGAAATCCATATATTTCAATACAACATTCTGCCTGCAGATTATAAGACTTTTGGAAGGTGTTCAACTACCCTTAATGTTCCACTATCATCTGCAGAATGCTGATAGGGATACAGCCTTGCCCATATTGTTGGGTACATGTGCATCATATATGCCCTCTTGGTAAGCTTGGAAACTAACAGTCCCAGTGCTAGAGCTCTTGCACGGTTAAGAGTTTTAATATATGTTGTGTGTGAGACTGGAGCTGCAAGACTTGGGCTACAATTTAGTCCCTCAGAATATGTCAGTTTGTGTAATGGCATCAACATAATATACAGTTGATATCCTAAGTGAGTGATAAAACGCTGTATTTCTACATATTGTCCTAAATTTTAGAAACAAGAGATGTGGTAAGTTATTTGAGGCACGTTTTTGATCACTAAAGTTTCTGACAAGTTAGGTACTTTTAAAGGGGTCGTCCTTGTTAGAGAAAACATGGAAAAGCTGCATATCTTTCCATTATAGTTTCTTTGGATAACCATCCTCGATCTGGCTTACAAATTCTGTAGAAAAAAACTGAATACTGCCTTCCAAATGGGGATTAGAGCATTGGTAGAATTCAATTATGGTGCTTTCAAGCATGTTATATGAATTATTTGTTGAAGAAAATGCTAGAAGTACATTTAAAAGAAGTTCAGATTGCCTATTTTTTTTTTTTTTTAGCCATTCTTAACTAAGCCGAGGGCCTAGATTTCTTTAAATCTGCTTTTATTCTCTATTCTGGAGCTACATCCTTTAGAATTGGAGTATGTTTTGAATTGTTGGCATAAAATCATGTTATTTTAATTGCAGTCAGTGGGACTCTATTTCTTGACATATTTTTGTTCAGGGGCACAAAAATATTCTATGCACCAAATTACATAACTCTTACCATTACTCACAATCCTTCACTTACACTATTCAGACAAATGGTTTGATAGTGTTGCTCCACATGCACACAACTCTAAAAGTTTAGCTGTCTCGCTTTAGTAGGTTGAAAATACAGTTCAACATGTTTCATTGATTAGATTTTTCTGCTGGAGAGGCGAGTATGGTTCACCCCTCTCTTCTCTATAGAAGCAGCGTACGGCCATGCGTTCGAGGAAAGATAGAGCAAGCATGTAATATGCCACACGTGTGTACTTCCCCTAGGAGCTTATTGCCTTCTATGGGAACATGAGCATATACATTCCCACAATGGCAGTGTGAAACCTTAGACTAAGGGTGCTTTTATAATTGACTATTACTTTTTTTTTTTCATGGTTTTAAACTGTGCGCCCTGTACTTACATATAAATCTGCTAGCGTATTAGGAGTATTGTTTTTGCTACAATTACTTTAAAAAAAATGCAGGTAGTTGGAAGAATAAAATAATAATCACTTATTCTGTACTGTAAAAGATGAACTTTTATTGCTGTATACCATGATAACAAATTTAACTTCTTTCTCTTGGACAACCCCTTTAATCTAAAGTATTTGACTTTTAACCTGATTTTGATGTGACTTTTGAAAATCATTTTTTATGCCCCCTAAACCCAGTATATGCTTTTAAATGGCAACTGTAAACTCCCATTGCTTTTATTGTCTTCTTTTGCAGTCTGTTTCTTTAAAGAAGTTCACCATGTTTTAAGGGAAATTGTAATTAAAATGTTTGCCATTATCTTTTAACTGTATTTGTTTTATGTAGTACAATATCACATTAAACAGATTTATTTATCCATTTTTAAACTTTACTGATTCCTCTTTTTGGACTAGTGTCAGATTTGTGTGGTCCAGTATTGCTCTTAAGTACTAAATGTTTGAGTTTTGTTTCACATTTGATAGGGTCAGTTAAAGGGGGGGAAATCCTCCATCAGAACGTGGATTGCGGGGCTGCAAAACAACCCTCTTATACGCTCTTCTCTCTATACTCCCATTCACCTTCAGCACCTTCCATGACTGTGGACCTCTGTTTGTATACAGTGGCCGGCGGTGCTTTCTCAACCACAGCTAAAATTTTGGGCTGCAGTTGAACAGGAGCATGGGGAGAGGCGAGTATGCCATATATTGCAATACAGAAGTATTGCAGTATATGGTAGGAACGATCTGACCATCTAGGGTTAATGTACCCTAGATGGTCTAAGAATTAGTGAAAAAAAAAAAGAAAAAAAAAAAAGTTTAAAAAAGAAATTTTTTTAAATAAAATATTAAAAATTCAAATCACCCCCCTTTCGCTAGAACTGATATAAAACATAATAAACAGTAAAAATCACAGACACATTAGGTATCGCCGCGTCCAAAAATGCCCAATCTATCAAAATATAAAAACGGTTACGGCCGGCGGTGACCTCCGAGACGGGAAATGGCGCCCAAATGTCCGAAATGCGACTTTACACCTTTTTACATCACATAAAAAATGAAATAAAAAATGATCAAAATGTCGCACAGACCTCAAAATGGTAGCAATGGAAACGTTGGCTCATTTTGCAAAAAAATGACACCTCACACAGCTCCATGCGCCAAAGTATGAAAAAGTTATTAGCGTCAGAAGATGGCAAAAAATATTTTTTCTTTTTTGTACACATTCGTTTAATTTTTGATAATGTATTAAAACACAATAAAACCTATATAAATTTGGTATCACCGCGATCGCACAGAACCAAAGAATAAAGCTGAGGTGTTATTTTGAGTGCACAGTCAGTCGTAAAAACTGAGCCCACAAGAACGTGACGGTTTTTTAAACATTTTTCCACATTTGGAATTTTTTTTTCAGCTTCGCAGTACACGGCATGTTAAAATAAATAACATTACCGGAAATTAAAATTTGTTACGTCCTGTCCTCATCAACACCAAAATGAAGAAAAAGTTATGGATTTTTGAAGGTGGAGAGCGAGAAATGAGCGAAAAAAACCCTGCATCATGACAGATTGATATCCAGCCCTGTCCTCATCAACACCCACACCTGTGTTAATGGAGCAATCACTGAAACGATGTTAGCTGCTCCAGGCCTGCAAAGAAGTTGAAATGTGTTTTGGGGGAAAAAGTTCATTTTCTAGGTAAATATTGACTTTGCAATTAATTGCTGTTAAGCTGATCACTCTTTAGAACATTCTGGAGTATATGCAAATTGCCATTAAAAAACCTGAGGTAGTAGACTTTGTAAAAATTAACATTTGTATCATTCTCAAAACTTTTGGCCATGACTGTAGATGTTCAAATAATGAACTCCTTGCAGACCTAAAGGATATCTTAGTTAATCAGTAATATAAGAAAATTAGATAATTCAGTGACTAATTCTTTGGAAACAATTAGGCCTATTAAGGCCTGTGAGCTGCAAGTACAGGAGGGAAAGCTGATTTATACAAGTGGTAAAAGTACCAACAACCACAGTACAGGACAAAATGCCACCCCAGAAATGACAAATATGACACCCCAGCAACCTTATACTTAATTCACAGCAGACAATAGTGGAGACCCCAGAACAGACAACAATAATAAAGACCATAGTACTGGAGACCCCCAGAGCAGTCTACAAAAAAAGTCGTCTGGTTTCTTCGCTTCTCCTCTCCCTGTGCCACACTGCAGCTTTTTCTCTTATTAATGTGCCGTTCTGCTCTGGACAACAACCAATGGCTTCACAGGCCACATGTGACCAGGTTGTGCATCCTCTTTTTAGGCTTTTAGTTGAGATGAATGTGGCTGCACATTATATACATGCTCAGTCATGAAGCTCCTCTGCTAAAGATCGGGGGAAAAAGACACTGGGAAGAAATGTCTGCACTTGCCTTATAACTGCTAGAGTGACCTGGAAACCAGGGCTGTGGAGTATGTGACCATTTTGGTGGGGATGTAGTTGGAAGTTTGGCTTACTGCCACCCTGATTCTTTTCTCTGTGCTTTTTGACGGCAAACTTCCATGGTGCCTGGACAATCCTGAGGCTTGATAAGGACCCCCCCCCCCCCCGCACATAGAAAGCGCATGTCCAGCACAACACCAGCTGTAATTCCTCTCTATTACGTCTTTACTCAATAAGTAGGTATTCCAAGTACATACAACGGAGGTGGTTAGAACAGTAATTTACGTGTTTCGGCTTAGCAATGCAATTTGTGCCTTACATTAAAGCATCTCCTGAGCCCATTCTAAATTGAAAAAGGGGGCAGTGGTAAACCTCCAACAGGGTATCACCGACCTGGTTGCTATCGGGCAATACTGTTGCAGACTTTCTGTGACCCAAATTGATCCTGGTATAATTGAGAGGAGTGCTGTTTCGGGGTTTTCAGTGAAGTGAATGCCTGCTTGCAACTGGAAGGTCCCGGAAACACTACAGGCAGTCCCCGGGTTACATACAAGATAGGGACTGTAGGTTTGTTCTTAAGTTGAATTTGTATGTAAGTCGAAACTGTATATTTTATCATTGTAGTTCCCGACAATTTTTTTTTTTTGCCCCAGTGACAATTGGAGTTTCAAATTTTTTTGCTGTAATAGGACCAAGAATTATCAATAAAGCTTCATTGCAGACAATTTTAAGCTGATTATTGCAATCTGGGACTATTTTAAAGCATCCAGAGAGCTTCACCAGAGGTCACAGTGGGCAGAGGGGTCCGTCTGTAACTATGGGTTGTCTGTAAGTCGGGTGTCCTTAAGTAGGGGACCGCCTGTATTCTAAAATGGACAGATTTTTTCGCAGGACCACCAAGTATGAAGATACTTGGATCTTCAACACGCGTATGAGGGTAGATGGAATGGATGAGACTAAGTACCATCTATAAAGAATGTTTTTTTTTTTTTAATCAACTCTTTATTTTTATTTTAAAGTTACCGTATATACTCGTGTATAAGCCGAGTTTTTCAGCACAAAAAATGTGCTGAAAAACATCCCCTCGGCTTATACACGAGTCACAACGAGTTAAAAAATACTTAAAAAATAATAAACTTATATACTCGCCCTCCGGTGGCCCCGATGTCCTCTTCTGGCTTCCCGGCTCCTCTTCTGCCTCCTGTACATCGCGCTGGGCGCCGCCATTGCTGTCTTCCGGGGGGGCGCCGCTGATGACGTCATACTAGGCGCCGCCCAGGAGATAGCAATGGCGGCGCCCAGCGCGATGTACAGAAGACGGGCGCAGAAGCCAGAAGAGGACCCGCGCGGACATGGGGGGAGCAGCGCTGCAGATCAGGGCCACCGGAGGGTGAGTATATAAGTTTATTATTTTTTTTTAATGCTGGGCTGTGCTGTATACTACTGGGGGTAGGCTGGGCAGTGCTGTATACTACTGGGGGCAGGTTGGGCTGTGCTGTATACTACTGGGGGCAGGCTGGGCAGTGCTGTATACTACTGGGGGTAAGCTGGGCTGTGCTGTATAGTACTGGGGGCAAGCTGGGCAGTGCTGTATACTACTGGGGGCAAGCTGGGCAGTGTTGTATACTACTGGGGGCAAGCTGGGCAGTGTTGTATACTACTGGGGGCAAGCTCTATACTACTGGGGGCAGGCTGGGGGCAAGCTGTATACTACTGGGGGCAGGCTGGGGTGGCTGTATACTACTGGGGGCAGGCTGGGATGGCTGTATACTACTGGGGGCTTGCTATATACTGGGGGGGGGGGGTCTGTGACCAATCCATTTCCCACCCTCGGCTTATACTCGAGTCAATATGTTTTCCCAGTTTTTGGTGGTAAAATTAGGGGTCTTGGCTTATACTCGGGTCGGCTTATACTCAAGTATATACGGTAATTTTCACATACACATTAGCCCCAAAGAGGGCAAAGAATAAGCAAATGGGAGGGCCTTCACTCCTGTCGCAGCAGGAGGACTGCCTGCATATACAGAATGTGTAATAGCATATTACCAAATGTTGTGTTGCAAAATACAAAACATCAATAAACAAAAACTGGAACTTGAAACTGGTATTTCCGTCTCACTTAACCCCTTATCACTGACACTAGTTTTCAGCTCAATGACCAGACTCGATTTTTCAAATCTGACATGTCTCACGATAATTGGTTATAACTTCGGAACGCTTTAACATATCCCGGTGATTTTGAGAATGTTTTCTCGTGATACATTGTACTTCATGTTAATTATAAAATTTAAGTGATACGTTTTGCGATTCGTTCTGAAAAAAAGTTAAAATTTGGCAAAAGTTTGTAAAAATTCTTCATTTTCCAAGTTTGAAATGTTCTGCTTTCCAGATAGGAAGTAAAAATACCCAAAAAGCTTGATAAATTACATTTACGGAATGTCTGCTTTATGTTGGGATGATATTTTATGCATCCTCTCACTTTTCTAGGATGTTATGAGGTGCAGAACTTTAGGTGCGATTTTTCTCATTTTCATGAAAATTGCCAAAACTCACATTTTGAGGGAAAACTCAGCTTCCAAGTGACTTTGTAAGGCCTAAATAATAGTAAAACCCCATAAATTACCCCACTATAGAAACTTCACCCCTCAACGTATGTAAAACAACTTCTATTAAGTCCATTAACCCTTTAAGTGTTTCACATGGGTTAAAACAATATGGACCTGCGATTTAGAAACTATGGAATTTTTTTGGAAAATACATTCATTTAGGCCAAAACTGACAGTTTCAGAATAAATTAAATGATGAAACACACTGCAACGTTTGATGCCCAATTCCTCCAGAGTGTACTGATACCACATATGTGGTGTTAAACTTCTGTACGGGCGCACGGCCGAGTATAGAATGAATGGAGGCGCCATTCACTGCAGATTTGTATTGTCACATTGTACTACCTATACATTTTTTTTTTTTTTGGTAATGCAAACATATGAGGGCTTATTTTTTACGGAATGAGATACAATGTATAGATAATTCATTTAGGGGGGTCTATAGCTTATTCATGAGATTTTATTAACTATTTCAAGGGGGACACAAACAAAATCATCAATTTTTATTTTGGATTTTTAGCATTTTTTTTTCCCCGCTCACCGTAATGTAAAAATAATATTTTATCTTTATTCTCTGGTTCACTACGATTGCGGTGATACCTCATTTATATAGTTTTTCTTATCTTTGCTCAATTTTCCTGAGCAAAACCAATATTGGAGAATATCGCATTGTTTTTACTATTGACAACTTTTTATTGCCATAACTTCTGTATTTTTATGTTGTTAGACCTGGTTGAGGGCTTATTTTTTGCGAAAAGAGTTGTTCTTTTCAGTCGTATCATAATAGGGAACGTAGCTTTTTTTTATCACTTTTTAGAACATTTTTTGTGATGGTGTTTGATGAAAAATTGTATATTACGGGAAGTTTTTTGTAGTTTTTTTTTTCATCGTTCACCGAGCGGGTTCAATATTGATTTAGATTTGTTGTACAGATTAATACGGACGCGGTGATACCAAATATGTATGTTTTTGTGTTTTTATTTACTGTATTTTTACTGGGACTTTTATTTTATTTATTTAATTATATTATAAAAAGATTTAATTTTTTTTTTTTTTAACTTTTTTACATTTTCTACTTCTTGGCTTGAATAAGCAATCATCCGATCATTTATTCAAGCCTTTACACTGCAATACACTTGTATTGCAGTGTATAGTGTAAGTAACTGAGCGCATGCTCAGTTACTTACAGCCGGGTCCTGCCAGGTAAGGCAGGAACCGGCGAGAAGAGGAGCCGACAGCCTCGGGTCACTCGTCGGGACCTGGGGCAGCGGCAGGAGGGATCGGATCCCCCGGTAAGCACACCGGGGGGGTCCGATCCACGGGGGACACACTTGCACGCCGCGGTCATGCTTGACCGCAGCGTGTAAGGGGTTAAACCCGGGAGTTTTTCCAATCCCGGGTGTTAGTGCCGGGTCTGGGCTGTGATATCACAGCCCGACACCGGCACTATACTGACCCGATGTCCCGAAATCATCTTCTGACGCGGCGCCGTAGAAAGGCGTCGCGTCAGAAGAAGTACCCTTAATGACCGACGTAGAATCCCGATAGGGCAGTCATTTAGGGGTTAAGGCACCCAAAGAAACAAAAAAGAGAAGACAAGTGGAGCAGTTGACATAATTATCTGGGCACATATGTTATGCAAAAGTTATCCCAGGTAGACAAAACAGCTACAAACTTATCCATCTGGTTATTTATTTGTGCGGTCAGATGGTCCATCAATCGCATATCTTTAATTCGGGTGTACAGGTCTAGAGTGGAAGGCTTCTTCCAGAACAGAGGGACTAGGTGAGAACATGAAGGAGCAGTCTGGCACTTGCTCTCCTCATGGTTGCAGGTAGAAGGTTGAGTATACTGCAGTGCCCAGATGGATATCTATTCCTAGCAAATCAGTGACTTATTGCCTTAGTTCCAATGAGGTCGAATGATAGGGCAATCCCAAAAAATGTGCATAAGGAGCCCCCAGCTGCACCACAGCACCAGCATACATCAGGAATGTCAGCGTTAAATTTGTGGAGCAACTCTTGGAGTGTGGTACCAATTCATAAGGATTTTGATTTGGTTTTCCTTATAGAGGGTGTTAACAGAGGCTTTTTTGGCCTTAGTCCAAATAATTTCCCATTGCGCCCTGGAGAACCTGTAACCTACCCAAGATTCCCACTTATCCATGTACTTATGTGACACAGGGACCGGTGTCATTGGGGAGTTAAGGATACAATAAATACTGGAGATTAGGCCTTTGCTAAACGGGCCACTAGCGCAGATCAGCTCAAAAGGGGTAGGCCGTGGGACTGTATCTGGGCCTAAAGTAGCTAGTATGAAGTGTCTAATCTGCTGATAGGTAAACAGGCCTCCCGCTAGTTCAGAGTGCCTATCAAACAGTGTGGAGTATGGAAGGATTTGCCTTGTGTGGGCATCTATAAAATCTTTAATCTGAAATTTCCAAGCTTGAAACTAGGGTTTGAACCCTGCTAAGGATCAGAGAGGGTGAAGAGGACCGGGGAGGGTGAAGAGGACCGGAGTCAACGTAAGGTGCATAATTGAACCCTACATTTGAGCCAAATTTGCCTCTTGAATTGAATGGGACCAAAAATGGTGGAGGGAGTCACATCAGAGACGGCACCCAAATTAGTGTAGTCAAGTGGAAAGGGGCTAACCACAATTTTATTATTTATTATCTCAGTCCATCTGTTATACGCCAGGTGCACAGTCCAAGAAGCTATAGGTCTAAGACGGGTTGCAAAGTAATACAACTTCAGGTCAGGGAAAGCGCATTGTAGGTACCTGCTGTCATAACTGACTTCGGGATATGGTGTCTGCACCCATTCCAGTCATAGTCCAGACACCTAGACTGTAATTTAGTTAATCAAGACAACGGTACCCTAACTGGTAGTGTTTCCAACAAATACAGTATATTGGGCAGCACTGACATTTTTATCCCTGCAACGCGCCACAGAAGTGATATATGTAGAGATGAGCGAGCACTAAAATGCTCGGGTGCTCGTTATTCGAGACAAACTTTTCCCGATGCTCGAGTTCTCATCTCGAATAACGAGCCCCATTGAAGTCAATGGGAGCCTCGAGCATTTTACAAGGGGACCAAGGGTCTGCACAGGGAAGCTTGGCCAAACACCTGGAAACCTCAGAAAATGATGGAAACACCACGGAAATGGACAGGAAACAGCAGGGGCAGCATGCATTGATGCTTCTGAGGCTGCTTAATAGCACCATTATGCCAAAATTATGGGCAACAGCATGGCCATGACAAAGTGACCGAATGAAGCTAGATAGCATCTAAAACATCCAATAATTGACCCTGACACTATAGGGGACGGCATGCAGAGGCAGCGGCAGCAGCGGCAGGCTAGAGAGTGTAATGGCGACATACCGTAAATGGACTCAGTCTTCAAACCAATGGGTGGCAGAGAGGAACCAAAGGAGGCGAGCAAGAAGCGCTGAAATGATTTCCTATGTCAACAAAAGGTTGACGGTATATTTAGTCGATAACACAGCATGGTGGCGACATAGTGACCAAGTTCCATAACGTATCTGGTTAAACACCCGAAAAATGAGCCTGACACAGCTCGTTTGATAAGGGGACGACATGTGGAGGCAGCCATGGAGACGACTTCCATGATTAAGAGTGACAGTATGGGGCATCCATATTGCTTCTATGATTGAAAATTCAGGTCTCCAGCATGGCAGCGACAGATGGGCCGAGTTCCATTATGTATCTGGTGAAACACCTGAAAATTCTGCCTGACACAGCTCTTTTGATAAGGGGATGATGTGCTGTATATCCTCTCGTGCTCCAGCGTCTGGGGTATAGAGAGTTGAAAGTTGCGCATGGAGACATTGGTGGATGCTGTGGAGGATCGTGTAGGCAAAATGGACAGGAAAAAGCAGGATGCATGGATGCCTCTGAGGCTGCCTAATCTTGGGATGGAGCTGGCGGTCTGCTGCCAGACGAGCTTTCGCCTGTCCAAGCCCCTGTCTCTCGGCTCCTCCTCACCCAAAATGGGCCTGGGGGCCAGAAGCGTTTACTTTGAAAAAATTATAATTTTCAAAGCAGGCGGGGTCGTTTGAATATTTCACCTAGGAATAATGGAATAGCATAGTGGTTCTATTTTTAATTATTTTTCGTAAATGGTTCCATGATTAAGAGCGACAGTATGGGGCATCCATATTGCGCTGCTATGATTGCAACTTCAGGTCTCCAGCATGGCGGCGACAGATGGGCCGAGTTCCATTATGTATCTGGTGAAACACCCGAAAATTCTGCCTGACACAGCTCGTTTGATAAGGGGACGATGTATGGAGACAGTAAGGTAGTAGTAGTAGATTAAAGGTGCTGCAGTTAAAACTATGTTAGTTGGATCTTGGGATGGAGCTGGCGGTCCGCTGCCAGGCGAGCTTTCGCCTGTCCAGGCCCCTGTCTCTCGGCTCCTCCCCAAACAGCACTTCTAAGAACCTTTTGTATAAGATCAAGTGTAGTAGTGTTCTTATAAGTTTGGGTTATGGCAGGTGAGGGGAATGTAAACAGATGCGCAAGAAGCGCTGAAATAATATCGGTAAATGATAAAAGTTTGCCAGTATATTTTGTGGATAACACAGCAGGGTGGCGACAAAGTTAACAAGTTTGATGTGGAAGCCATGAAAACAACCGAAAATTCTGCCTGACACAGCTCGTTTGCTAAGGGGACGATGTATGGAGGCAGCTATATGGACGACTTTGGGAGGCAGCTATGGAGATCATGTGTGGAGGTAGCAATGGAGACAATGTGTGGAGGCAGCTGTAAAGACAACGTGTGGAGGCTGCTATGGAGACAATTAAATTTGGATAGTGCCTGTATGTGGCAGTCCAAAAAAGTTTTCAAACCAGAGGAGCAGGTAGGTGGCCCTCCAGAAAAATTAAATACATAGAGTACTATAGCTAGAGCCAGTTGGCCCTGGCAAAAAATAGCCAGTTTCCTCTCCACTTTGTACACTAATACAAAGAGGAGGAGAAGGAGGAAAATGAGGAGGAGAAGGAGGAAAATGAGGAGGAGGAGTGCATACATTATTTAGGTTGGGCTTCTTTCACCTGGTGGAGAATGGAAATCCTGAGAAATCCAGGCTTTATTCATCTTGATAAGCGTCAGCCTGTCAGCGCTGTCAGTCGACAGGCGTGTACGCTTATCAGTGATGATGCCACCAGCTGCACTGAAAACCCGCTCAGACAACACGCTAACGGCAGGGCAGGCAAGAACCTCCAAGGCGTACAGCGCCAGTTCGAGCCACATGTCCAGCTTTGAAACCCAGTAGTTGTAGGGAGCTGTGTGATCATTTAGGAGGATGGTATGGTCAGCTACATACGCCCTCACCATCTTTCTGTAAAGATCAGCCCTACTCTGTCGAGACTGGGGACAGGTGACAGTGTCTTGCTGGGGTGACATAAAACTGGCAAAGGCCTTGTAAAGCGTACCCCTGCCAGTGCTGGACAAGCTGCCTGCTCACCTACTCTCCCTCGCTACTTGTCCCGCAGGAGTACGCCCTCTGCCGCTAGCGCTGTCAGAAGGGAAATACTGTTTCAGCTTGTGCACCAGGGCCTGCTGGTATTCATGCATTCTCACACTCCTTTCCTCCCCAAGGATGAGAGTGGAAAGATTTTGCTTGTACCCTGGGTCCAGGAGAGTGAATACCCAGTAATCGATGCTGGAATAAATTCTTTGAACGCGAGGGTCACGGGATAGGCAGCCTAGCATGAAATCTGCCATATGCTCCAGAGTCCCAACTCGCAAGAATTCACTCCCCTCACTGGCCTGACTGTCCATCTCCTCCTCCTCCAACTCCTCTTCTTCTGCCCATACACGCTGAACAGTGAAGGTCTGAGCAATGGTCCCCTCTTCTGTCTCGCCAACATTCTCCTCCTCTTCCTCCTCATCCTCCACCAACTCCTCCGATATGCGCTGAGAAACATACCTGTGGGTCCTTTGGCTATCAACAAGGGAATCTTCTTCCCCCGTCTCTTGTGACGAGCGCAAAGCTTCTGACTTCATGCTGGCCAGAGAGTTTTTCAACAGGCCAAGCAGCGGGATGGTGAGGCTGATGATGGCGCCATCGCCACTGACCATCTGTGTTGACTCCTCAAAGTTACTCAGCACCTGACAGATATCAGATATCCACGTCCACTCCTCATTGTAGACTTGAGGAAGCTGACTGACCTGACTTCCAGTTCTGGTGGAAGTTGACATCTGGCAGTCTACAATCGCTCTGCACTGCTGGTTAACTCTGGATAACATGGTTAATGCCCATCGGTGAGCGGGCAGTTGGAGGTGAGCCTGAGAGTGGCAGCATCTGTGCTGGACTTCCTGAAATGCGCACAGATGCGGCGCACCTTCGTGAGCAAATCAGACAGATTGGGGTATGTCTTGAGGAACCGCTGAATTATGAGATTTAACACATGGGCCAGGCATAGCACATGTGTCAGTCTGCCGAGTTGCAGAGCTGCCACCAAGTTACGTCCGTTGTCACACACAACCATGCCTGGCTTCAGGTTCAGCAGTGCCAGCCACAGATCAGTCTGTGCCGTGATGCTCTTGGGCGTTGTGCCTTTTATCGCCTAGGCTCAGCAGTTTAAGCACCGCCTGCTGTGCCTAGAGCTACCGACTGATGGCGCCATGCCCACGGATGGTAATTCGGAGGAGGAGGTGGAGGAGGGGTGGGAGGAGGAGGAGGCATAGTAGGCCTAAGAGACCTGGACCGAGGTAGGCCCCGCAATCCTCGGCGTCGGCAGTATATGACCAGCCGCAGGGTCAGACTTGGTCCCAGCCTCCACCAAGTTAACCCAATGTGCCGTCAGCGATATATAGTGGCCCTGCCCGGCAGCACTCGTCCACGTGTCCGTGGTCAGGTGGACCTTGTCAGAAACAGTTTTGGTCAGGGCACGGATGATGTTGTCTGACATGTGCTGGTGCAAGGCTGGGACGACACATCAGGAAAAAAAGTGGCGGCTGGGGACCGAATACCGAGCGGCGGCCGACGCCATGAGGTTGCGAAAGGCCTCGGTCTCTACCAGCCTATAGGGCAGCATCTCCAGGCTAAGTAATTTGGAGATGTGGACGTTGAGGGCTTGGGCGTGTGGGTGGGTTGCACTGTTCTTCCTCTTGCGCTCCAGCGTCTGGGGTATGGAGAGCTGAACGCTGTGCATGGAGACATTGGTGGATGCTGTGGAGGATCGTGGAGGCGAAGGTGTGGTTTTCACACGGGAGGTATTTGGGGCAGGGGGCTGACTAGCAGAGGCAGCAGATGACACAGGGGAAGGAGCAGTGGTGTGTCCGGCCGGGGGTGAACGGCCTTGGTGCCTAATTCAATCAAACCCCTAATAAATTGTCCCACTTAGGTGTTTGAGATGTGTGTGTCACTAAGAGCTAAATAGAACAGTCCCTGCAAATTCCTCACAATATGGTACTAGCTGCACTACTAGTGCCAGCAAGCCCAGCCACAAGCAAACAAAAAAATAATAAAATATAACGCTATTCTAGCCCTAACGAGGGCTGTTGGGTTCTTGTAGACTCACTCCTGCCTAACAGTAAGCTAATATAACACCCTAACGCTATCCCTGCAGCAGCAGCAGCTCTCTCCCTAACGGCATCCAGACAGAGAATGATGGGAGCAGCGCGGGCAGGGACTAGTCTATTCCAGGGTCACCTGATCAGGCCAGCCAACCACTGCTATCGACGTGTAAGGGTACCACGTCATGCTGGGTGGAGTGCAGAGTCTCCTGGCTTGTGATTGGCTCTGTTTCTGGCCGCCAAAAATCAAAACGGCGGGAGATGCCATTTTCTCAAGCTGGCGAAATATTCGTCCGAGCAACGAGCAGTTACAAGTACGCTAATGCTCGAACGAGCATCAAGCTCGGACGAGTGTGTTCGCTCATCTCTAGATTTATGTAAAGGCTTCCATTTGCCTATGAGGTGCTGAATCTCCTGAAGGAAGGGAGTAAAATTGTCCCCGAAGAATGCACTATAAGAGGAGGTTAAATTGTTACCCAGGTATTTTAGGGAAGAACTCTTCCATGAGTTAAGGAAGGCTGATTGTAGTGCTTCTAGCTCCCTTTGGGGTAGATAAATCGGAAGAGCTTCCGTCTTTGACTCGCTGATTTTATATCCGGATAGGTGGCTGTACTGTCGTAGGGTCTTGTGTAAGTTTGGAAGGCTCACCACCAGATTAGGGTAAGCAGGACATCGTCAAATAGGGAAATTTTAAATTGGCAATTCCGTACCATTATTATCTAGCCCTGATATACGCCACTAGAGGTTCGATCCTCAGAACATACAACAGTGGGGAGAGTGGACAACCTTGGCGCGTGCCATTCCATATCAGGAAGGGGGAGGAATGGGCATGTGGCAAGCGTACTACCGCACGTGAATTAGAATATAACGCCTGAAGGGCCTTTAGGAAAGGCCCCTTGAGCCCAAAACATTGGAGGGTGGCAAACATGAAGGTCCAGTCCAGTCGCTTGCCTTTTCTGCGTCGAGGCTAAGAAATAGTGCCTGTTTCCCTTGGTGTCTAATGACTTCCAAAAGATCATCTGCTCTTCTTGTATTGTCCCCAGCTTGTGGAAACTTGACGAAGCCCACTTGGTCCTTATGAACCAACTGGGGAAGCCAGTGGTTTAGTCTATCTGCCAGCAGTTTAGTGAAATTTTTCAAGTCTGAATTAAAAAGGGCTATTGGTCTATAACTGGTAATGTATGAGCTTAGTCAGGTATGGGCTCTCCCTTGAGGAATGCATTGCACAGCTGAACCATGTCGAGGAGCATCTCCATACGTTTTATATTAAATATAGGTGAAGCCATCTGGCCCAGGGGACTTGCCATTGGGTAAGGCTTTGACTACTTTTGACAATTCTTCTATAGTTATATCTTGGTTCAGGTCACTCAATGCCTTGGAAGGGAGAGTCGGGAGGTTACAGTCGGCTAGATATTGGCGTAGGCGGTCGGTCGCTTCTGTGCAATCCCTGGGAGATCTGGCCGGAAGTGTGTATAAATTACTATAGAAATCCTCAAAGAGTTGAGCACTTTTGTTGGGTTATATTGGATTTCCCCAGAGAGTACTTTTATGCCATAGGGGTTATTTTCAGCTGCCTGGATAATGGCTTTATGTGCCTCCCACAGTATCGTATGTGATACCTGCAAAGTAATATTGCAGGTACTGGTACAGTTCGGCCCGCAGTGTGGGGTCGGAAAGCAATGTTTCATTAAGTCTCCAGTGAAGAGGGTGAGTTGGGGAAGAGGTAAGGCTCAGGTCGAGTAGTATAGGGGCATGGTCTGACCATGTGATCGGTTCAATGGAGGATGTATTTAAAGATCTGAGGACAGGGATGTCGCCAAAAAAAAATTGTCAATGCATGTGTATGTATTATGGGGAGGGGAGTAGAAGGAGTACGTCCTAGCTGTCGGGTTGTCCACTCTCCATAGGTCATATAAGTCATGCTGCCGAATCAATCTCCAAAAGCCGGGGGGGGGGGGGGATTCGGGTAATGTGACCCGAGATAGAGAGTCTGTCTCTGCACTCTAAGAAGGGGGCATTAAGGTTTTGCGTCTGGGTTTGAGAAAGGAACAGAAGTTGTCCTGAGTTTGGTGCATAAATGTTGCGTAATATTATGGGCTGAGCCTCCAGAAATCCCTGTAAAATGAAGTATTTGCCGTTTGGGTCAGATAGGGAATTGGAGACCATAAAAGGGCATGAGGGGGACACCAATATTGCGACCCCTGCGTTTTTAGTTTGGGAAGATGCTAGGAAGGCCTGGGGGTATTGTCGTCTTAAATATACAGGAGACCAAACCAAAAAAGTGAATCTCCTGGAAGAATGCAATATCTGTTGATACTGTTGCAGGAGTTGAAAAAACTAAGTGGCGATTACTATTTGAGTTAAGGCCCTTTACATATACGGACAATAATCTCCCCATATCAGGCAGTTTCTGAAAGTGTGCTTATCAGTGTAACATTGCGTGGGCACAGGAGTCATCCCAGTAAAACTCCTGCGTCGCTATGCCAGACTGCTCCCTTGATGTCCACCAAGTGTAGCGCGGTGAGACCGGATCCCAAACTAGAGAATACAACAAAACAAAAAACTTAAAAACACATTAGAATAGCTGTAAACAAAAAAACACAAAGTTATGACATAGCTTAGACCTTTAGGGATACCCCTCTGAGGTAGTTCCCCATCAAGGTCCAGCAGGCAACCATACCCAGATCTCTTTTGTGATGCGGTGGGGGTACCCCTCAAAACCGAGGTGTGACCAAGGCATCCAGCACGCCCGCCGAGGGGGGTCATGGCAAATCCTGGGATAGAAGGTTCTTATGCAGCCAGCTCTCAAGCCACTGCTCGTGGATTTATTTAGCAAAGAGACGCGGGTGTCCTTATCCAAGATGAAACTGTCCCATGCTATGAAACAAGCTTCCGATGTCACACAGCAGCTCACAGGTATACAGTGTGCACTTGGCTACCTGGATGTCCAAGCTGCAAGGGAAGGTGAGGCCCAAAAATTAGCAGCCTCTCTAGCTATGGCTCATGCCCCAGCTTACCCTCAGCAGCTCCCTTCTGTCTGTGGGAAACACCTTATGACTTTATCTCCCTCCCAATGGTGGTCTCCGACTTCTGAGGCCTCACCTACCGAGGATCCTCCGTCCCAGCTGCCCACTGACTGGTAGTCTCATGTTCACCAGCTGCCTACTAAGCTGGACTTCTAAGCTGTGATATTGCAGGTGAAGTAGACATGTAAGTCGTCCATTGCTAAAATGCCAAGATGTACAAATGGTGGCTCAACATGTGGACGGACTTAAAGATGATCACGCAAAAGTCTGCAAAGCCATCAATGTGCTCTACAATTGTGTTCTTTCCCAGAGCTGCAATCTCATGTTGGGGACCTATACATAAGGGGTAGGAGGCATAACATTTGCATCTGTGGGCAGTGGCGTAACTAGGAGTGGCAGGGCCCTATAGCAGACTTCGGCATGGGGCCCCCTTCCCACTTAAAAATTATACATATTTGTATACTCACACATGCAAGTTACAATCCCACATTTATACACTCATGCACATATGCTCATATAGAGCATATACACACACAATGACATTTACAAACACACAGCATATATACACACACATACAGTATATGCAGACGCCATACATTGTATACACAAACAGCATATACACATCACAGATGCAGCATATATACATCACATATATGTTATATACATATTATGCAGTACAATGTGCAGCAAAACGTCCACGTATAATGATGCACATCCTCCACTCTTTAGTGTGTCAGGTCACATGCTGGGGCCCCCTGACACTGTGGGCCCCATAGCGGTTGCTATGGCTGCTACCACTGTAGTTACGCCCCTGTCTGTGGGGTCCCAGAAGCTGCAGGCTCGGAGGATGTTTCTTCCATCTTACAAAAAAACTTTATTTCACTTTTGGGCAACTCTCCAAATGCATAGGGCATTACGTCCTAAATCAGCCACTAACCGTCCTAGGGACATTATATGCTGTGTCATACTTTCTAAAGAGG
The DNA here is from genome assembly GCF_040894005.1 of Engystomops pustulosus. Taxonomy (NCBI): domain Eukaryota; kingdom Metazoa; phylum Chordata; class Amphibia; order Anura; family Leptodactylidae; genus Engystomops; species Engystomops pustulosus. Next base: position 40,710,833 of record NC_092420.1, on the reverse strand, counting down.
ACATAATGGCGAATGCTCAACGTATGAGGCGCATTGATTTCCCTGGAGCTCATATTCGCCTATTCCAGGATCTCTGATGGGTCACGTTGCAGCACCGCAGAATGTTATGTCCATTGCTACTGTTCCTACAAGACTGAAATATTCCTTACCATTAGGGTTTTACTTAAAGTCTCAATGCATGCAAAGATGGTGTTACAGTTACTCTCCGAGTATCCAAAGATCTTCCAGAGTTCTGCTGTTCCTTGGGCATTCCAATCCCAGATATTCCACAGTAGGCGGCTGCTCCTTAAGATCCACCTTTTTAGTAACCTACCTGGCAATGAGTTCCCACAAGGAAATGACGACAGACTTCAACTACCGAGGAGATCCTGACCCTCTCTTGTTCTTCACAAGCATCTCCGAGTTGAATTCACTTATCCAGTGCTAATTGGACTTTCTTGTATTAGTTCTTCTATTTTTACAAGCTTTGCTTCCTTGTTGAGGTAGGTTACTCATCTGCATTTTCACAACAGGAGTGTACTGGCCTGAGGTCCACGCTCCTGATGGCTGCCATGACCTCCCCCTCATTCTGGGCAGACCCTCTGTCATCCTGGTTTCTCAATACTTGGGGACCCCCCTTGTCTTAGATGAGTATTCGTGGTGTGTCCAGCTGCTGGGCCCACCACGAATACACCACCTATGTGCCACCCTCCGGCATCAAGGCATTACCTGTGGTTTTCTTACATGCTGTTTTAGTTTTGTTTGTAATGTCTATCTCCAAACCTGAGTTTTGACACAACTGACTGCATACAGGGGCTCCCACTTCCTACTAGGAGTTGACTTTAATGACCCCTTTTCAGAGTGTCGGTATAGGCTCTCAATCTGGCCCCCTACTGTCACACTCGCCAAGTTCAGGGTTCTGCAACTTCCGGGACTCTGCTGTTAAACTTAACACTTCATCACTGCCTCTATTTTAAAGAAAATATTCCCTTTCGCCAATCCCAAGCGGTCTTGTGGGAAGTGCCTGAATCCAAGGTGAATGCATTTCAGTAGCCTCCAGTAAAAAATGTATGGCCCTAGTTGGTCGCCAACAGTGTGAGAAAGAGAGCTACATTCCCTAAAATCCTGCCTTGCCACACCTCCCACATGGGCGTTACCAAGTCGGGTGGTTGACACTAGTCGCCGAAAAAGCTATTCTACTCCTAACGCAGTGGTCAACCTTCCTCATGCTCACTCGTCTTTCTTCTCCATTCAGAATTGCACAGGTCAGGGATGTCCACTCTTTCTATATTTTCTGAGGATAGAGCCACTGGCAGCTCATATTGGGGCAAACCCTGATATTACTGGCCTCACTGTGCGCAATACTCAATTCATGATTGTATTATTTGCGGATATGCAACATCCCCAACCCGGGGGCTAGCCTTTTTCTGGCTTGGGGGTGGCTGGATCCTGAGATACCTAAGTGGCTGGCGGAGCATGGCGTCCGATAGGAGGAAACACAAGGAAACTAGGCTGAAGATGTTGAATGTTTCTCCCTGGGGCAAACCTAATGTAGATGTAGGGATCTGTGGTGGTGGTAAATGGGGCACCCTTGGTGTTGTCAACCCTTTGCAGGGATCGCTCGGAGACAAGGATGTCAATAATTCCACTTACAATTCATTTACTCAGGAACCCCATGGTAATTGAAAAAGCTGCTTAGGCTCAGCTATGGAGCTGTTGGGAATTAAGCTGAGAATGAAAGACAAGGACACAGCCTCTGGGAAGGAGAAAGGAACACCCTGGATGACATTTGCAGACCTGTAAGCCAATCAGCGAATGGAAGATTTATGTGATGTCACAGCCCTATAAAAACAGGCAGCCATTTCCAATCTCGGCATTTCACACTACATGTGCTGCCTGTAGCATCCAGCTGCTTGTACTGTACTGTGCTGTAGTGATTTTTGCTCCAATGCCAGGGTGTCCTTTTTGGGGGATCTGTACCCCAAATTGCTGGTCTTTTTGTTGCTGAAGTTAATAGCAAGAAATCTGTGTAAAATCCACATAGTTGCAGCAGTGATTTTTGTTTCAATTCCAGGATGTCCGTTTTGGGGGATCTGTATACCCCAAATTGCTGGTCTTTTTTGTTGCTGAAGTTAATAGCAAGAACTCTGCATAAAATCCACATAGTTACTGCAGTGATTTTTGCTCCTATTCCAGGGTGTCAGTTCTTGTACTTCTGTATACACCACATTTCAAGTTTTTTTGGTAGATAAAGTAGATCTGTGTCAAATCAATATAGTTGATTAACCAATATGTCAAACAGAGAGGTGGCAGGTAGAGCAGGCACAGGTCGCAGTGAGGGGATGTTGCGGCAGGGGTGACTCTGTGAGGCCAGAACAGCCAGAGTCATCTAGTGGCAGTGTGTTGATAAACAACCCAAAGGTTCTCGATTGGTTGACTAGGTCATCCACTTCCTCCAAATGACATCTGACAACCCCAGCCAAGAGTCTGCGGGTTCATCAGATACAACCCTTAGTTGGCATGGCCCAAGAGCCGGTCAGCGGCCCTCACCTGTCCTCAACCAGCATCTGTCCTGTTCATTTCCCTCAGCCAGAGATCTACTAGGTGGGCTCAGGGCCACTATACAGCGAGGATGAATTCTTTGAGGACAGTCAGCAGCTTCTTGGCAGTGAAGAGGTAGCGCAGACATCCACTGATTCGTGCAGTAGGCAGGAAAGTAGAGATGTGGAGAGTGGCACGGGAGGTTATGTTGCACTTAGTAGTCAGGCTGTGCATACTGAGACCGTTGAGGAAAATAGCAGTTACAGGGAAACACAAATCGATGACTATGTAGCCGATCACATTTGAGAGCCGGGTGAAGCCAGGGATTCATCATCATAGTCAGGCTGCAAGTCGCTACTGTGGCCATGAATCAGCAGGGTGGCAGCAGTGCAAGGGCAGGAGCCAAACAGCCGCGGGCTACAAACCCTGCTTTGCAGGTCCAAGTAAGCAGTGGCACAGGGGCTTAGTAGTGCATAGTGTTGGCAGTAAAAACACCACCTGCCATTTCAGCCAGTCAAGGCTCCAGGACCTCTGCCGAAGGGAGCTGTTTGTCTTTCACTCATGGCGCCAGAGGCCATTACAAAGGCCATTATACGTTCAGCCATCCTGAGGTGCAGAAGCTGACCATGCTCCTGTCCAAACTGTTGGTACATCAGTCCCTCCCTTTCACAAGTCGTGGACTCTGCACCCTTCAGAGAACTAATGGCTTGAGCCAAACCGAGGTGGAGAATTCCGAGCCGAAATGTCTTTTCCAAAAAGGCAGTACCAGGCCTTCACAAATATGTAGAATAGAAGGTGGTCAGTCCTAGAGCTTATAGGTTTCTTCCAAGGCAGCGCTGATGTGTGGAACTGTAACTACGGTCACGGCCAGTACATGTCCTTTACGGCCCATTTGGTGAATGTGCTTCCCGCCCAGCCACACCAACAACTTGAACAGGAGATGCCACTTTCTCCTCCGTATTGTCAAACTGCTGCTACTGCCCAATGTCTGCCTCCTCCTTCTCCACCACCATCTCAGTCTCCACAGGTCTAAGTGCTCCATCATACCACATGTGCAGGGCACAGTAGTGTCACTCAGTTCTAAACCTGGTTTGCATGGGAGAATAAAAAGTCACACAGGGGAGTAACAACAGCAGTATCATCTACAGGAACAACAGCAGCCTAACCATTGTCATTGGCAGAAAGCTGAACATTGGTTCCTGTAGACTGGGGTGTGTTGGTTGCAGCAGCCAGCTGGAAACACCAGGACGTCTTCTCTTGCAGCTGGAGATGGAACATTGGAACGGCATCAACCGGGGAATCATCAGCAACCACTGATGTTGGAGGAACCATGACTAGCTTGTGGCAGTGTCACAGACTCATCGACGGGATTTGCCTTCTCCGGAGCAGGGACATTCCCCCGACTCATAGGGTGGTGACAGCCTGGATCCTCTCATCTGTGGATTGGATGCTGGAAGACACCTGGGATACGGCATGTCTTTGGATGGCAGTGGGGCCCATGCTCACAATCATGGTAGATGTGGCACTGACATGTGTCACCACCTGCAGAGCAGCGGATTGAGAAAATGGTGGAGAGTCTAGCCACTCTCAGGTTATGGAGGTTGGGTCAATTTTCAACCTGAAGCCCCGCTGTCTATCAAAGGATCACCTGGCATGCTGTACGATTGTGCTGCACCCAGACACCCTCCTTTGACCGTCCTACCACAAAACACTGGGCCTCTTGCTCTCGGTGGCGTTGCTCCAGGATGGCCTCACAAAAGGTACCGTCCAGGTAGGGAGCCACACACACATCGAGGGGTGGAGGCCTTGGCATCGTCATGATGACCGCGGCACTTCCTGCACTATGATGACTGAGTTCACTTCCTGCACCGAAGTGGTATAGGAAACTTTCGCACCAGAAGGCAGGCCCTAAGTCCTTCCTGCCAGCAATGTTGGTGGGCTGAATTTTCTCCTGCGTAACAAAGCACTGGTGCAAGATTCGTGCCCTTCACGAATGGGCAGAGCTTAGCGCGTGCAGACTGGATTTGCTGCCAGTGAATTCTGGCAGACTGCAATTTCTTGCTGTGTAGCACAGTCTCTGTGGAGGTTAACACTTACAGTGCTGGAGCAGCGTGCCCACACGACGTGGACACAGTTCTTTGCTATCAAACTGTGTTATTCAGCACCTAAAGTGTTAACCCAGCAAAGTTCAATCACAGTATGGGATTTAACCCGGTGTAGCAGCAAGGTTAGGCAACACAGTTCAATAAACACAATTCAATAAGCTAGTACAAGGCACAGAAGAAGATTTCATGTTCGTGACACCCCTTGCAACATCCCCCACCGGGGCCTAGCCTAGCCTTTTTCTGACTTGGGTTCAGTCGGATCCCTAGGTACCTGAGTGGCTGGAGGATCACAGCCTAGCGCTCATCTGTGGTCACGGTGCTAGGTACCAGGGGCAAAGATTACGTCCACAGCCTGGTAGGTCTCCGACAGTTGAAAGCACAAGAAAAGGAGGGAGATCCTAAACTGGAGGTTCTCTGTTCAATGTTGTTGAAAATAAACTTCTCAGTCTTCCATAGATCACAACATAAAGTTTCTTTAAAGTTTCTGCGCTCTACGGTCGCAGAGGTATAAGGGATGTATGAAGAGGGCTCTCGGGCTGAGTCCTCTTCATACAAAGGTGGGGGTTTTTGCATTTTGCAGAAAACCCCCACCGCTAATAACCACCGATCGCGGCTATTAACCATGTGATTGCCGCCGGCAAAGTCGCCAGCGGCGTTTAAAAACCGGCGGGGGGCATCGGGGGGCGGCGATCGGTTGCCATGGTAGCCTCGGGTCTTCTTTTGACACGAGGCTACATGGCTTCTGCAGATTCGTTACAATGAGCCAGTGGCTCATTGTAATGAATGTGCTGCAAAAATGCCATATATTGCAATACAGAAGTATGGCAGTATATGGTAGGAGCGATCTGACCATCTAGGGTTAATGTACCCTAGATGGTCTAAAAAATAGTGGAAAAAAAAAGAAAAAAAAAGTTTAAAAAATAAAAAAAAAGAATAAAATATTAAAAATTCAAATCACCCCCCTTTCCCTAGAACGGATATAAAACATAATAAACAGTAAAAATCACAAACATATTAGGTATCGCCGCGTCCCAAAATGCCCGATCTATCAAAATATAAAACCGGTTACGGGCGGCGGTGACCTCCGAGGCGGGAAATGGCGCCCAAATGTACGAAATGCGACTTTTACACCTTTTTACATAACATAAAAAATGAAATAAAAATGATCAAAATGTCGCACAGACCTCAAAATGATAGCAATGAAAACGTCGCCTCAATTCGCAAAAAATGACCCCTCACACATCTCCGTGCACCAAAGTATGAAAAAGTTATTAGCGTCAGAAGATGGCAAAAATTTTTTTTCTTTTTTGTACACATTCGTTTAATTTTTGAAAATGTATTAAAACACAATAAAACCTATATAAATTTGATATCACCGCGATCGCACCGAACCAAAGAATAAAGTAGGCGTGTTATTTGGAGCGAAGAGTGAAAGTCATAAAAACTGAGCCCACAAGAACGTGACTTTTTTTTTTCAATTTTTCCACATTTGGAATTTTTTTTCAGCTTCGCAGTACACGGCATGTTAAAATAAATAACATTACGGGAAAGTAGAATTTGTTACGCAAAAAATAAGCCCTCACACCTGTACACGTAAAAATGAAAAAGTTATGGATTTTTGAAGTTGGAGAGCGAGAAATGAGCCGAAAAACCCTGCGTCCTTAAGGGGTTAAGGGTGTTTATTGAATATGCATGGATTTTGTCAAATAGGTCATAACTCTAATTACAGCCATCATAGGTGCAGGTTTATATGCAAAAATTGTACATTGAATCAGCAATCAGAATATAACACACATTATAGCATTACAATATAAATCACAGAACAGAAATTAGATTCAAAGGGTAGCTGATGTGTTTGATAGGGACGTTCTAATTATACACATATAAATAGGTGAGGGCATATAAAACATAACTTTTAATACTACGGTTAAAAGAAAGAAACACCAGAGTGAACCATCACATAAAAATATAAACAAAAGGCTGACCAAAGTCAATTGGTTGGTCTCTCTGCAGGGTACAGTAACCATCCAAGTTTGATGCAAACACAAACAGCATTAAGTATATGAACTCAAATTTCTGATAAATACGTATTGCCAAGCTGTGAAGGAAACAGTGGGTCCTTGTGCAAACACATACAGCATCAAAACTATAGACTCTGAATAGGGTAATGTATTGTCATTACAAAGGGTAGAAAGAAAAAATGTTCAGATCTCAGGTAGGAAATGACGAGGGTTGTAGATGAGGGTCTCAGGCACATCACGGTCAGGAGGAGGATGAATGCACTGCCCCTAGTACGCCCTCTACTCCACTCGCCCTAGTTTCCCAAATGTAGCTCCCGTCCTTACAAGGACGGTCCCAGGTAATCCCTAGTCATAGAATTACCCTAGTAAGCCCTATGGGTACTAATTCCAACAGCGTTCCCGACGCGTTTCCAGTGCCACAAACAGTGGAAGCTTCATCAGGGGCATAATGTCAGTTTGTGGTCATGCTGCAGGGAAACCGACAATGGTCAGCAACATGGATTAGCAATGGCGTAGTCCAATCCTGTTGCAGCCATATAGTCTAGAATCAGAGTATTTAAAGGGGATATCCGGGTTTAAAAATCTTTTTATGGCCGGGCTGGGGAGGGATAGTTAAACATAATAAACATGGACTTACCTCCTCCGGCGCCGCTGATGTCCCGCGCCGCGTTCACTTCGATCCGTGCCCCTGTAAACAAACAGGGGCACGGAAGCCGCGCACAGGGAGCTTCCGGTCCGCGTTGTGGACAGCTCCTCCCATCCGTCCCTATCTCTCAGCGTTGTAAGCGCTGGGAGATGGTGCGCATGGGAGCATCCGGCCGGCCGGAAGCTCCCTGTGCGCCCTTGTACTGAAACCGGCGCAGGGAGAAGACGGGCCGCGGCGCGGGACATCGGCAGCACCGGAGGAGGTAAGTACATGTTTATTATGTTTAAATAGCCCTCCCCAGCCCGGCCATAAAAAAATTTTTAAACCCGGATAACCCCTTTAAAGGTTTTTCAGTCCACAAGCCTCACTCTCATTGGTCCAAATACCCCTATCATATGTGGACCAATCATGACCTGTCAGTGGTGCATGTAACCACCCTATAGTGGGTATGATCAAATTTTTGTGATGGCATGATTGGGCGGTTCATGACAGTCGTGGGGCAATTTTTTACTCATCCACGTGTACAGCCACCATCTCCCTTCAGCGTATCTTCGTGTCTGCAGACGCGGACATTGTACTTCCGGTCCGGCCGTCATAGCGACACATCACTTCCGGTAACCCGGAGTGCCGCGTCATTAGTATAGCATCGTCAAGGAGACGCGAGGGTGGGTTGGAGGCGTGGTGAGGCCAAGCCTATCGATACGGCGGCCCCGATCCACAGCCTGCAGCTATTACAGCGGGACTTAATGTTAATATTGGATCTCTAAGGTAAAGTCCTATCCGCTCTTAACAGTTAAATCACTAAAATACATAATTACCCAACTAGCACCTCCAGTTGAAAATATTAGCCGGGGAGCACTTGGATACCAAAAATTGAAACAAGGGCATGCATCCAAAATTTTATTGGGGCTACCCGTTATGCATTCACAACATGGAGGACCATCATGCAGTGGCCAGTGGGGTCTCATAACAAAAAAGAGGAATGACACTCATCATTAAAGTGGTTATTCTGACTGGTTAGAAGCGCAGCACATTCAAACGGAGGCCACAAGAACCTTGTCAAAAAGATTATATAGTCCTTATTCATACGTGAAGCAAATTCGAGTGATTTTTTATCCACGGATGTCTCAGACATGGAGGAAAGGTCAGACGGGGGAGGCATCGATCCACAACCACCAAAGAATCGGAGAAAACGGGGCCCCAAACACAGGGACCGGTTCCCCTAGCTACAAGAGGGACACCAGATGGAACAAGAAACCTTGAAAACTGTTGAGGGTGGTGACTTACAGATCATCAATTTATCGAATTACCAACTTAATTCATTTGAGAAATTGGTATTGGGTAAGGGCCTTTCATTTTCTCCTACTAGATATTTGGATAAATTTGAGTTTATCAAAGATGTTTTTTTTATATTGCAGACAATTGATTTTTAAGGTGCTGTATCATCAACCTAGCCTGGCGGATTTGTTTGTGGGGGAAGACCGTAGAGTATTCCAAGACCTATTAGAACTTTTACAGGAAAATGAAAATGGACAACCTGCAGGTAGGCGCCGTTTTTCGGCAACCCTACCATCACAGATTACCCCGAGCCTTGGTACAAAGGCTCCGAGCGGTACAAATATTTTTTAACAATGTTGTACAAGGAGTCAATGCACTCACTATTGACCGCAACAAGGGACAGGCGACCACTATTTGACCACTAGGGAACGGCGAGCACTCCATGATCTACAGAATAATCAATCTTTCTTGATCAAAGAAGCAGATAAAGGGGGAAATGTAGTATTGTGGCCAGTGGACATGTATTTGCAAGAAGCAAAACGTCAACTTGGGAATAGGCAGTTTTACCTACCTTTACCCTCAAACCCGACAGAGGTCTTTAAGAAAAAAATGGACAGACTGTTGGAGATGGCCATGAGACACGGAATAATTAACAAAAAAGAACTTAAATATCTTACTGTTACACATCCGGTCATTCCGACTTTCTACTTATTGCCCAAAGTTCACAAATCAATTACGGCACCACCTGGCCGCCCAATTGTTGCAGGCATAGGAAGTTTGTGTGAACGTATATGTACGTATATTGATTTTTTTCTTCAACCAGTGATGACCTCCTTGCCTTCCTTTGTTAGGGATTCCATACACCTAATTTCCAAACTAGAGGATGTCGTCTTACCAGTGGACACCTTCATCGTCACGCTTGACGTCGAAGCTTTGTACACCAATATTGCCCACCGTGATGGACTACAGGCTGTGACTTATTTCTTGGATTTACATACAAGCGGTAACTGGATGCATGATTCTTTTTTGGTGGATCTGTTAGAGTTTGTACCAACTTTGCATTTGACCACACTTTCTACCGACAGGTATCCGGCACTGCTATGGGGGCCAAATGCGCACCATCCTACGCAAACATCTTTCTAGGATGGTGGGAGAAGACCTGTGTATTCTGTTCCAGCAATTTGTGACCGGTTGGTATAGACTTATAGACGACATCCTACTGTTTTGGACTGGCCCTTTAGAATCATGTCAACAATTCATCTCGGAACTTAACATGAACTCCCATAACATCACACTTACCTCTCACATTTCACAGGTTAGTGCGGAGTTCCTGGACCTTAAAATCAACATCCAAGATGGGAAGATAGTCACAACCCTATTCAGAAAAACAACGTCGACCAACAGTCTACTACATTTCAACAGCTTTCATCCATTCCACCTACGCAGAGGGATCCCGGTTGGCCAATTTTTTCGGGTCAAACGAAACTGCATGACTGAAGAGGGATTCCGGTCACATTCTCAGGACCTGTCTCGGAGACTAAAAAATCGGGGTTACCCCAAGTCTATCATTTCACGGGCATACAGGAGGGCAAGAGATACCGATCGGACTGAACTCCTTAAGCCCAAACAACGTTCAATGGATGGTCAACCGAGATTAATAACTACATTTAATAATCAATGGTCCGAAATTCAACAACTACTGAGACAAAACTGGAATGTCCTCAGGGGAGACACGCGCCTGCACCCGCATATTTCTACCGGCCCCTCAATGGTGGCACGGAGAGCGAGAAATCTGAGGGACAATTTGTCACACAGTCATTTCCAACGCCCCACTGCCTCTATTGGTCGGGGTTACAGAATCCAGGGGACTTATCCGTGCGGATCATGCTCTGTTTGCCCATATATGACAACGTGCAAAAACTTTGTTAATCCGGTAACCCATGAGGAATTCAGCCTTCGACATTATGTAAACTGTCGCACTAAGAATGTCATTTACGCCTTGATCTGTCCCTGTGACAAAGTTTACGTTGGACAAACAAGTCAAGAACTTCGCCGACGTATCCAACAACATATCTCTACGATTGTGAATGCCGAATTACATCATGGACAAGATAAACCACTATCAACGGTGGCAGCACACTTCAGATTACATCACAACAGTAAGTCACTGGGTCTCCGAGTAGTAGGCTTGTCTGTGGTTAGGGGCAATTCTAGGGGTGGAGACATTACCCCCCATCTATTACGATGTGAGTCCCGATGGATATACATGCTAGGCAGCAAGTTTCAAGGAGGCATCAATGAAGACCTCCTGTTCACTGGCTTCTATAAGAAATAATGACCATTTTCATTTTTGTAATCTCCTGAGGTATGGTTCCTGAGGGGCCTCCCCAACATTGATAATCCACATTAATCCACATGACGGACAAAGTTCATTCGGATGGTGGTATGTATCTAACTTCACTTCAGGTGTCTTTCTTCTTTAGTACTTCACTTGGATCACGTCACTTTCTTCACACTTTGTTATATATTTTTATATATACAGAATATATATATAATCCTCTTCCACACCATCCTTTCCCACCTTTCCCCTCTGCAGTGGGGATACACTTTTCACCTTCTTACTCACCTTCTGCATCTATCACCTTCACGTTTTTCTTGTCGTTTCACCTCTTGGGATCCTCACAGGTGTTTTTCTGGTCCCCTTACTGGTCTGTTTACCTCTTGCACGAGTTTGGCTCATTATACTCCCAACACAATATGGGACACCCTTTTCAAGTCCTTCACCTTCACCTTTCACTATGCTCTCTTTCATCTTATTACTATTTATATATTTTTTATTTTCATTATTTTATCATTTTATGCAATTTATATCTCTTCACTTTGATATAGTTTTAGATACCGTATTATACCAGCTTTATTTGAAGTGAACCCAGAATTTTGGCCATCTGAATCTCTCCATTCATCTGAGATTTTGTATCCCTCAACTCGTCTACGAATCTGGAAAAAATCCAGTCACCCTCTCAACTACCGGGTAGCTCTCGGAATCAGCCAGTGATTTTGTATCATGCTTCCTGTTCAACTCATCTTATTTTAAATGCACTCTTATATGCCTTTATTGTGTACTCTGTTTGTAAATATTGTAAATATCTGTGTAAATATCTGTGTCTACTGGGGCCCTTTTTAGGGAACTTGATCCGCTTCCCTCATCTGCTGCTCGATATGGTCATTCCTTTGCTGACTTATCCCTAGCTGTTCACTCATTTACATTTCTTCATCCCTTGTGGAGTCCTGAGTCTCCTCTTTCGGGGGGCCCCTTCCCTTTTTTCTCCCACTCCCCTCCCTGGACTTAATAGCCGCCCCCTATATGTAATTGCGTCATGGTCAAATAAATTTTCATACATCAAACCTTTTATTTACAGTGGTGCATTTATATATATTTTTTACAAGCTCTTCCCTACACTTATTATAGCATAATTGTCTAATGCTTTTATTCACTTGGTTACACATTTGCACCCCCTTTAATATGGTTTTGTCTGATCTGGTAGCGATCTCTCACATGTTTTGTATTTCACTTTAGAAGGATTATCTCGGCGATGATAATTCTTACTTTGCGTCATTTAATATTCACTTTGCTAAATACTTACCTCAACTTGACTTAGTGATGTATCTTTCTTTGCATCCTGCTGATTACTTTGTTGACCACTGGAGTTACTCTTTTCTGTGATATTCTTTTATTAACAATATTCCTTGTCCCATTTGGACCATCTCGGCGACGACAACATATACTCTATGTCGCCATTTATTTATTTATTTATTTCGCCGATGACAAAATATACTTTGTGCTGCTTTACATCCAGGCCGCCGAAATACTTACTTTGATGGGAAGATCCATTTTGTTTCATTTCGCCGATTGTCGTGCTCGTTTGTGTGTGAATGGGTACTTTGGGGACAGCGCAAGCGCATATTTCGTCGCATTACAGCTATTTAGCTTGTGGTCTTGCGATACTTTAACACATCACATGTCCATCGGCATGTAATCTCGCGATATCTTGCCGTCTCCCCATACGTATGGGAGATCTGCATGGCCCGCCTTCTGTGGTGACGTGTTTCTGTGACTTGACACGTCAAACCAATAGGATTTGAGCAGGAGCATCTCGCGAGTCTCTTACAATTGTGATACCTTCCATTACTCTTAACACAGGTGAGCGGCTTGACGTTAGGGGAGGGGAGTGGGCGGGTCCCTCAATTGGGACTTGGTACTATACCACATATAAAGCACAACATACGCTCATAACTTTGTCTACCCCTGAGGAAGTCACATTGGTGACGAAACGCCTGGGGTCTTGCCTCCCCCCCAACCTGCCTTCTACTTATCGTGAGACTCTGCCACTCTTTATTTTTTCATACATTACAATCCATTCCAAAGCATGAGGAAAGCGCTTTCCTTTTTTCCACATGCCTTGACCTCTTTGCTGCTATACTTATGCACTTTACATTTTCTCTACTATTTTGTATTGGCCATTGATGTTATTTGTATATTTATGCATTGGGTCTAGATTACTATAGGAGTTACCTTTGGATTTGCATAGATTGCTTTGAGTTGGCTTGTTCTCTTTGTACTTTAGCATTTCTAGGCGGTGTTGAAGGGGAATGCCACTGTAGCCCTGCTTTGTACTCCAAGGAGCACAGTGTGTAATGCAACACATTGGGTTGCATTTTTTAGATGCTTTTATCTCATGTATGTTGTTTTGATATAATAAAGATTCTTTTGTTGTAAATTTGGGTCACTACTGCATCCCTTTGTTCTTTAATTTTTTGAGATGCATTTTTGATGCATGACCAATTTCATACGATTGATTGTGATTATCAGTGCCTGCCTTTTTGTTAATTAGAATGAGGCCAAGCCTATCGATACGGCGGCCCCGATCCACAGCCTGCAGCTATTACAGCGGGACTTAATGTTAATATTGGATCATCTCTAAGGTAAAGTCCTATCCGCTCTTAACAGTTAAATCCCTAAAATACATAATTACCCAACTGGCACCTCCAGTTGAAAATATAAGCCGGGGAGCACTTGGATACCAAAAATTGAAACAAGGGCATGCATCCAAAATTTTATTGGGGCTACCCGTTATGCATTCACAACATGGAGGACCATCATACAGTGGCCAGTGGGGTCTTATAACAAAAAAGAGGAATGACACTCATCATTAAAGTGGTTATTCTGACTGGTTAGAAGCGCGGCACATTCAAACGGAGGCCACAAGAACCTTGTCAAAAAGATTATATAGTCCTTATTCATACGTGGACCGTCACAGAACTCAAGAAACGTCATGTCCCATGTACATTATATCAAAACGTCAAATAAATGGTGCAAATGATACATTTTCATTCAGGCCTTTAGGGGATACCGTATCACACCAGAAAATCCACTTGGCCTCTCTCTGAAGGATAAGGCGATCCCAATTTCCACCTCTTGGGTTGAGTCTCACCACGTCATGCCCATAAATCTAATGCTGTTGGTATCACCCACATGGTGTTGATTCATGTGGCGTGCCACTGGAGTATCACGATTATGAGTGATATCCCCCAGGTGTGCGCCAATACGTCGTCTCAACTCCTGTCTGGTCTTCCCTATATAGACCGCCCTGTAAATAACACCACACGTGCGACAGTTTATAAACGAACGTATTGAGTAAGTTTTCCCTGTCACATTCGATGTGAAATTCTTACACATTTGAATCACAGGGCACGCAATGCAACCACTACATCTGTAACTGCCACATACATTGGATGTTAACCATGTTTCTTGTAGTGGTGCTACAAAGTGACTCTTTACCAGGTGATTCCCTCCTGTAAGTCACCTGTGGGGTTGGGCCTATCACATCCTGTAGATCCGGGTCCATACCCAGAATGGACCAGTGCTGTTCCAAGATCAGTCTAATGAACCCAGCATCGCCACTGTACGTGGTTATCATTCTGATGGGTTCAGTGGTGGAAGGGTCTTTGCCTGCTGAGTGCGGTCGCTACGTAATGCCATATTGTAAGCAGTTCTGAGGATCCCATCTGGAAACCCTTTTTCCAAGAATCTACCCCTTAGGTCTGCTGCCTGTTTCTTAAATTCTGATTCAGAGGAACAGTTACGCCTGAGTCTCAGGTATTGGCCCTTAGGGATGCCACGTCTCAGTGGGAGGGGGTAGTTGCTCTCCCATCTAATTAAGGCATTGGTGGCAGTAGGTTTCCTATAGACCGTTGTATCAATCCTCCCATTGACATCCTTGCTGATCAAGACATGTAGATGGGAGATGGTGGCTGTACACGTGGGTGAGTAAAAAATTGCCCCACGACTGTCATGAACCGCCCAATCATGCCATCACAAAAATTTGATCATACCCACTATAGGGTGGTTACATGCACCACTGACAGGTCATGATTGGTCCACATATGATAGGGGTATTTCGACCAATGAGAGTGAGGCTTATGGACTGGGTGGGTGGTCACCCAACCACTGAAAAACCTTTAAATACTCTGATTCTGGACTATATGGCTGCTACAGGAATGGACTAGGCCATTGCTAATCCATGTTGCTGACCATTGTCGGTTTCCATGCAGCATGACCACAAACTGACATTATGCCCCTGATGAAGGTTCCATTGTTTGTGGCACTGGAAATGCGTCGGGAACGCTGTTGGAATTAGTACCCATAGGGCTTACTAGGGTAATTCTATGACCAGGGATTACCTGGGACCGTCCTTGTAAGGACGGGAGCTACATTTGGGAAACTAGGGCGAGTGGAGTAGAGGGCGTACTAGGGGCAGTGCATTCATCCTCCTCCTGATCGTGATTTGCCTGAGACCCATCATCTACAACCCTCGTCCTTTCCTACCTCGTGATGGGTGAGATCTGAACATTTTTCTTTCTACCCTTTGTAATGACAATACATTACCCTATTCTGAGTCTATAGTTTTGATGCTGTATGTGTTTGCACAAGGACCCACTGTTTCCTTCACAGCTTGGCAATACGTATTTATCAGAAATTTGAGTTCATATACATAATGCTGTTTGTGTTTGCATCAAACTTGAATGGTTACTGTACCCTTCAGAGAGACCAACCAATTGACTTTGGTCAGCCTTTTGTTTATATTTTTATGTGATGGTTCACTCTGGTGTTTCTTTCTTTTAACCGTAGTATTAAAAGTTATGTTTTATATGCCCTCACCTATTTATATGTGTATAAGATTGGGATGGTGAACCCAGTGGCCTTCTTTATTGCATTTTGCAGTATATGATAATAGGCTTGTATTTAGATTTATCGGACGTTCTAATTACATCACATATTAAAGGGGTATTCCAGGAATCAGCATAATTCATATACAAGTGGGCACTCAAAATAGAAGCTAATGTGTAATTAGTTGTTATTTAAATTTTTGCTCCCCTTAGCAGAAAATGCTGATGACATAGACTGTAATGAAGAATTAAAATGCTACTGGCCCTTTAATCAGTCCGGTAATTTCCTCCGTGCGGTCTGTTGCAGGACAGAAGATGGCTGCTGGTCACATGTCCACATCACATGTCCTACAGCTGTCTGGGCAGGTCATGTGATCACCACTAGGTTTGGCTGTAGTCGGTTGGTTGCAGTGGATCCAGTATGGCCGGTGTGTGGTGAAGGCAGTTACACATCATTACTATGGTAACAGAGCAAGAAAACCTGTTACATCATCACTGTTAGCAGAGCATAAGTGGTAGGAGGAGTAACTGAGAACTAAAGGATCATGGAACTTGTAGTTTCAAGTGGCGGCCATCTTAGTGATAACTCCACCTACTTTAGAGAGGCCATAAATTTTGTAAATCATAAAATCATATTATTTTAGCTCCGTTTTGTGACTAATGACATTGAGTATTGTTGTATTCATTTATTTATATCATCATGGGTTTTTGTGTCAGACGTTCATATTCCCGGAATACCCCTTTAATGTTGTTCAAAATATCTCTGCCTGGTTCCCATTAATTAATTTGTGTACTGTAGCATTGTCATATTTTTAAAACCACAAAATAGTGATGTTCCATGTCAGTCTTGTCTTAATATCTTTTAGAGAGACCGGGAACAAACAGGAGATGGTCTAAAGTAAGTAATTAAGCTAGCTAGATGGTAGCAGATTAGACAGTCAGGTAAAGGCATGAGAAAGCTGAAAATAAAAAAAACTAAGATATTAAAACATTTGAAGACTAAAACATCCTCATCATTGGAGAGGCCTTATTAGTGATATGTTATATTTGTATATACTATATTGCCACAAACAGCATTATTTATACAGATATCATTATCTTGATCTTAATTTTTCCATATCATTTCACATATTCTGTCATACAGAATTACTGGGACTCAGTCAGGAGACTTATGTCGGAGTTAGTAAAACTGGATATTCCTTTAGATCCTACTGTATCCCTACTTAATCTATTACTGGGGACCAGGGGCGGACTGGCCATATAGGTTGAGATAAGAGGAGGGAAAAAGAATAATAAAATATTACTAGGGGTTTGTTATAAGGCTCCAAATATAATGGAGGCAGCAGAGGAAATGCTGATAAGTGAAATGGATGCAGCTTCAAAGCAAGGTGAAGTACTTATCATGGGAGACTTCAATTACCCAGATATCGACTGGGGGGCAGAAACCTGCAGGTCCTTCAAAGGCAGCAGGTTCTTGTCAACAACAAAAGACCTGTCGCAACTAGTCCTGGAGCCAACAAGAGGGGGGCACTGCTGGACCTTATCCTGACCAACAGACCTGATAGGGTATCAAAACTACAGGTTGTGGGGAACCTGGGGAATAGTGATCATAATATCATTGATTTTGTATTACGCTTTACTAAGAGTGTTAGTGAAGGGGCAACCAACACTCTAAACTTCAGGAGGGCAAATTTTCAGCAACTAAGGGAAGACCTTAAAGGCATAGACTGGGATAATGCTCTCAAAGACAAAAGCCCCCCCCCCCCCCAAATTTTTCTCATATATTCTGAAAAAGTCCTGTGAGAAACACATACCTTATGGGAAAAAGCATAAAAGGAACAAGAAAAACTCTATGTGGCTAACTAGTCTTGTAAGGAAAGCAATAAGCGAGAAAGATAAAACGTTTAAGGTGCTAAAACGTTAAGGTAGCGATGATTATAGGACAGGATTATAGAGAGAAAAATAAATCCTGTAAAAGCAGATAAAGGCCGCAAAAATAGAGACTGAGAGAAATATTGCCAGGGAGAGCAAAAATAATCCCAAATTATTTTTCAAGTATATAAATGATAAGAAACTAAAAACAGAGAGTGTGGGTCCCCTTAGAAATAACATGGGGGTCATGGTAGAAGGAGATGAGGAAAGGGCCAATCTACTGAATGTCGCCTTCTCAACTGTCTTTACCCAGGAAAATCCCCTGGTGGAAGACACAATGAGGAATAATGTTAATTCTTTTTATAATGTCAACAGTTTAACCCAGGAAGAGGTACGGCGCCGCCTTGCAACCACTAAGATAGATAAATCACCTGGGCCAGATGGCATACACCCCCGGGTTCTGCATGAATTATGTACGGTGATAGACAAACCGTTATTTTTAAGATTTGAAGATTCAATGAGGACTGGTTATGTACCACAGCAATGGCGCATAGCAAATGTGGTACCAATATACAAAAAAGGATCAAATAGCGATCCTAGAAACTACAGACCCGTGAGTCTAACTGCTGTGGTGGGGAAAATATTTGAGGAGTATCCTGGAGTATCTCACTGAGCACAACCTTATAACCCAGCGTCAGCATGGGTTTATGAGAGATCGGTCCTGTCAGACTAATCTGATTGGTTTCTACGAGGAGGTAAGTTCAAGACTGGATCTGGGGGATGCTGTAGATGTTGTATATTTAGACTTTTCAAAGGCATTTGACACCGTGCCACATAAAAGGTTGGTATATAAAATGAGACTGCTGGGAATAGGAGAAAATCTGTGTATTTGGGTAAGTAATTGGCTTAGTGATAGAAAACAGAGGGTCGTCATTAATGGCACATTCTCAGATTGGGTTGATGTTACCAGTGGAGTGCCACAGGGGTCAGTATTGGGGCCACTTCTTTTTAATATTTTTATTAATGACCTTGTAGTGGGTTTACACAGTAAAGTTTCAATATTTGCAGATGATACTAAGCTGTGTAAAGTAATAAATACTGAGGTTGATAGTTTAGCATTACAGAGGGATTTGTGGAAGCTTGCAGGATGGGCAGAGAAATGGTTGACGAGGTTTAATGTAGATAAATGTAAAGTTATGCACTTGGGCCATGGAAACAAAAAGTATAATTATGTTCTAAACGGTCAATTACTTAGTAAAACTGAAGCTGAAAAGGACTTGGGGGTATTGGTGGATGGTAAACTTAATTTTAGTGACCAGAGCCAGGCGGCTGCTGCTAAAGCAAATAAAATAATGGGATGTATCAAGAGAGGAATAGATTCTCATGATAAAGACATAGTTTTGCCCTTATACAAATAAAATAATGGGGGAACTAGAATACACTGACAGATTAAAAAATTTGGGATTATTCAGTTTAGAAAAAAGACGACTGAGGGGAGACCTCATTACAATGTACAAATACCTGAACGGACAGTACAAGGATGTCTCCAAAGATCTTTTTATGAGACTGTGAGACTGTGGACTCTCTGCCGCAGGAGGTTGTTATGGCGGACTCTATGTACATGTTCAAGAGAGGCCTGGATGCCTTTCTGGAGAGAAAAAATATCACGGGTTATGGGGATAAAACATTTATTTAATTCTTAAAGGTTGGACTTGATGGACTTGCATCTCCTTCCAGCCTTAATTACTATGATACTATGATGATTAGATTAGGGCCGGTCCGGGGCCAGTCTGGTACTGGTGGGGCCGGTGGGAAAATAAAAACACACGAAACTCACCTCTCCGATGCCCCAACGCTGCTCCCCTGCTTGGTCCAGTCCGGCCGCGGTGACAATTGTCAGGGAAATATCCCTTTATCTCGATGTGATGTTGGTCCAAATCATTGTATAGTACGAGCTGCTCGATGAATCACTCAGACCTTCACATGTTGTTTGAGAGGATTCCAATTTATTTAGGTTGCAGACAGTTTTTATAGGTTCTTGAGACAAAGGAGCCTATTGACCATACCCACATTCCAATAGCCAACAGGATGTAACTGAAAGATGATCAGTGTCCTTGGGGGGATGGTGCTATTCATAGGGATCTTTTCTATCAATAGAGCCAAAAATCTTTGTATAGATACATGATAGAAGAACAGATTCAAAAATGGATTAGATTCCCTCACAATTCCTCCCTTTTTGTGAATAATTTCAGGTACTGCTCAGGTGGTACATTGACATGTGCTAGTCACACATCCAGGACTTATCTAACCCTTCACCTGCTTCCCTCCTGAGCATCCTGAACATTATATCACAACACAATTAATTCGGTCCTAATATTAATGGTAGGTTCTCTACACTCTCTTGGCCAAATTGTACATAGGTATAACCACTCCCTCTGTAGAATTAGGTGTATACCTAGGTTGATATCGCACAATCCTTGGTTTCCTTCGCCACAGTTTTACAACAAGCCAGATTACTACTCTTATGCAGATATAAACAAATACACATAACAAAATGATTTGAAATATTGCTTGCAAAACTCCCATGAGCCACCCAAAAATACCCTTAAACCAATGGGCGGGGTTTAAGGATGCGAATGTGTCAGACCACCAGCTGTCCTTATTACTATCATGCTCCTTGAGCCATCTATCTCTAAAATCAGCAATTTTTGCTAAATTCGTCTTAATTTGCATGTTGCCTTGAGGATCGATGTAATGACAACATGTTGGCCCTATGACTTGACACATGCCACCCTGGGACGCAGTGATGTAATCTAAAACTAATGTATGTTGGTTGGTTACCACAATTAACTGTCTCTGGATGACATTTGTCTTATTCACAGCCCCCAAAATCTGAAAAATTTGTTGATCTAGATAATCTGTGGCTTCTACCAATTTATCCCACATCTGCATTATCATAGGATAAATAAAAAGTGTGCTGAAGATTGTGTTAGCTGTTCCCATCTCCACCACATGTGGGCGTCCGTCTGGTCTAGGAAGATTATCTGCTTTTCTCTTGTGTAATGTGTGCTTGGGAATAAGATTTACATTTACATTGGTATTGGGGACAATAAAAGTGGCAGGAGTAAGGCGAGCCAGTGTACAAACTCCTGTAAAATTGCTAGGAAGCCATTTATAAGCCTGATGGCCACAACATATATGTTTTTCGGTACTCCAACGACAGTGCCATTAAAAAGCTCCGCTACCCATCTGACTAGCATGTTCACCTTCAGGATTTCACTCACTTCCTGTTGGAAAAAGGTGTCATTTGAAAGGAAACCTGCAAATCCAACAATCTTTGGGTAATACATCATCTCCCATATCTTTTAAAAGGACTTGATGATGCTTAATGAGCAAGTTATCCCAATCCCCGCTCAACATCTCGTTGAAAGTTCTTCCAAGGGGTAATATCAATAGTATCTTAAGTAATATTAACATTTGGAGATACAGATTCATCTTCATGAGCAGCTGGATTCAATAGTCTTTTGCAATGGCTGGCGTGAATCCAATTAGGCTTCCCTTGTAACTTCATGGAAGTAGATGTGGTCAGAAGGACTTGAAATGGTCCTTCAAAACGTGGCTCAAGGCTTTTTCTCACGTGTCGCTTCAAGACCACCCAATCTCCAGGTTGTAGATTATGTGATCCTCCTACTGCATCATGGTCTGGAATAGAAGCAAAAACTTGTTTATGCACCATAGCTAGATGTTTTTGCAGGGCTTGGACGTATCCTGTCAATTCTCCATGGTACATCTGTAAAACTTGTGGAAAATATAAGCCCATTCTAGGAGCAGATCCAAAGAGAATCTCAAAAGGTGAGAGGCCTGTTTTCCTGTTGGGAGTGTACCTTATAGAAAATAAGGCCAAAGGAAGACAATCAACCCAGTTCTTCCCTGTCTCTTCCATGGCTTTCTGAATTTTTAACTTAAGAGTCCCATTTAACCTCTCCACCTTCCCACTACTCTGTGGATGATAGGGGGTATGGAAGGCCTGTTCAATCCCAAGTGCTCCCATTACCTCCCTCATCACCTCCCCTCTATCACTCTCTATGGTCTCTGGAATCCCAAATCTACAGACTAGCTCCCTCATTAACTTCTGCTGTGTTTTTTTGCTGTGGCTTTTGTCACAGGATAGGCTTCAGGCCACCCAGAAAAGAGGTCCACACACACAAGTACATATTCATAGCTACTTACCTTTGGTAGCTGTATATAGTCAATCTGCAACCTCTGGAAGGGGTAAAGCGGCTTTGGAGTGTATATATGAGGGTTTTCACTACTCTCCCTACATTGTACTAAGCATATATAAACATACTTGTGTAAATGGACAGTAGCAAAAGTGAATGTAAGTGATACTCAATACTTATCACTTATCCACCACGGAGCATATAGAGTCTTAGCCTGGTGAACCATCATAGGGTAAAGGGCCCTTGGCAGACATTGCTTGTCACCTTTTTGCCATAGTCCACCCTCCTTCCATTGGGTCCCAGTTACTCCGGTCTTGCTTCCTCACCTGTGAAGCCGGTTTCTATAAAGACAGGAGTATAGATAACCCTACTGGGCCAGCGAGGGTCACGGACTGTACTGATCCAGGCTCCTTTCCCCTAGGCTTTCCTAGTAACCAGTATGGTCACTTCATGAGCTTTATAGGTTTTACCTTCTAGGATGGACCTTTATGTAACACTAAGGCCTCTATCAGCTATTTCAAAGTCTCATAGTTGTTGATAAACTTACTATATGAAGTTAGGAATCATAAGGAATCCCAAAAGACTCACATTCTTCCCCTCTGCCACTTTACCCCCCTCCATCAGTGCCTTCACCTCCGCCTCCTGTACAGACAGGTAGGTCAGGAGTGGTTCTGCTGCTGTTACCTCATGTTGTGTGACCGCTGCACATCTGATGTAGAATTAACCTCATTCCTGGTTTCTAAAGCCATCTACAAAAAACTCAAAATGCAGATTAATGATATATCAAAAGGTAACTGGTTCATTAATCATTAAGTTAATAGAAAATTTTAAATACAACCTGTCTACCTCATGTCTCCCCCCTTTGAATCTAGCGAAAATAGTGGAGCTGGATTCAATGTAATACATCATAAAGAGGGCACATTGTAACCAAGGTTTCTAGTTATGAAGAGGTGAAATAGTAATAGGATAGTCCAAAACTACTACAGAAGCTTTTTATACACAGGCAGCAGTAGGATACAAAACCAAGAAGGATCCAGGTTGTCATGTGACACACGATCAGCAGAGCTTCCGGCCTGTGTCCTCTCCTCTGAGGTGCTTGGTTTAAACTTAAATGAGAACAATAAAAAGTGAACAATATATTCCAGAAAAACACAGTTTTGGGACCAATGCCGATGTATCAATGCTGTATAATAGGAGACACACAGCATACAAATTCCTTAGATCTTATTATAACCTATACAGTCATACTGGGGGCACATACTGGGGACAGCGTTACTGAGCAGAAGCATCACTAGAGCCAGTGACGTAGGAGGCTTCTAGGGATGTTATAACTACTGCCTAAAAAGCTCCTAATAATAATCTCAGTCATAGCTGCTGAATAGGACTAATAGTATAGGATCATATAGAGGTTTTACTCCTGGTTAAAACAATAAAATTACAAATGTTGCACTGAATCAATCCCAAAATCTGCCATGGGCCATGAGGGTTATCAGTAATGAACACACATTCTCATTTTTCCTTTCTTCTCTTAACATTCCAACATGTGCTCCCCCCTCCTGTGTTCACTGAGACAAGGGGGGGAGGCAGCCCCCTTCTTCTCCCTGTGGTGTCTGTAGTACTAAGTGTCCCAGCATACCAAGAGAACAAAGAAAGAATCCAACACACCATTGTAACATCTAAGATCACTCCATCATCCTACACAAATTGCAAAAACTTTTGACCACACCCTTCAAACTTTAGGTGTATTATAAAGTTTTACACTACATTTCTGATGTTATTAAACATAAATCACAAGATTTCTCAGGTCCAAGCTTACAATGAACAATGTCCACAATTGTGTGCTGTGCTTTCCTCACATCTGGTAACTGATGAAATACCACTAGCACTATACATGATATAGACAAAACACATATTTATATCTTTGCCATAATCTGCAGGACTGTATAATGGAATAAACTCATAGAACATCTACAGTATCTGACAAGGGTCAGCTCAGGGAATCCAATTGGGACTGCACAACCGTCCAGGAGCTCTCCCCACAGAAGACCAAAATCCGTAACAAATATGTTACCACCCGGGTTTTTGGACTTTGAAGTTCTGAGAGGTGACTCTTAGATAAGCAGGCACAGTCTCCTACATTTATTCCCTGGGTACTATATCTTAGTTGTCTTCTAAAGTTACAACAATATCCAAATACAGCTAAATACAGCTGAGCGGACTGTAAGATGCAAATCCAAAGATCTTTAGGCAATGCATTATTACCCATACCACTGGTCTACTAAAATATATCAAAGTGAGAAACATCTGCCCCCTACAGGAGAAACATCTGAACGCTACTTCTTTGTCCTGTTGGAGCCCGCACTTTTTCAAATTTAGTCTTGACCGGATATATTCCAGTGTGGGGGTTGGGTCTAGGTGCCACATTGCATGCACATGTCTTCGCCAGTCTGTTTCTTTGTTTCCATACATCAATTCATCCACCATTTTAGGGTGGAGGCCGAACTTTTTCCTGAATTTTGTCTTTTGTCTGTCCAACGTTTTTGTCCGTCATCGTCATAACACTCATACAACATACAATTTCCTATGGCTGTTTCTTTATAACCTCCTCTGGTCACTTCCTCTGTAACTTTCTTCTATCCACTTGCAATTTCCATCATATCATTATCATTATGCAACCAGCCTTTGTTCTTTTAAGAACCTTTCCATTTACCAACATACAAACAACCATCTTTTTGATATACTTGTCCTTTTTCCAACATTCTCTGACATCCATGTACAGCTTTTTTTTTTTTTTTTTTTATCATTCAAGATCCGTACGTCTGGTTTTCCCTCTGAATTGCCTCTCATCCTACCTAGCAATTTTTCCCATAATTTTCTATATTATATCTCTAGTGCCGGCACACACTCGCAGTCCCCCACTCTTCCTTAGGGCAGTTTTAACCACTTCTAATTCTAAAATTTTTTTTTTTTTTTTTTTTAAACCGTTTGCCCGTCAAGAGATGACTGCAGTCCCCTTCCATGAAGCAGCTCTGGAACCTACCACACAAAATAAATTTATAAAGTCTGACTGTCCAAACTCAGTCTACTTTGTCTCAAGCGAATTACGTTCCAAAAAGCAGCTAGCCTTGGAGACTCTTTAGGTAGGGGCAATTCCTAGCACGTTCTTAAAACCAGTACAATACAGTATCACAATAGCGCTATCAAACACACATGTTCAAACTCACACAATACCCATATACACTACCACACATCACATGGAGTTTTCAAATAAACTAACAAGATTCTTTGGACTGGGCAATATAGGCATGCAACTCACCGGACGTGGGGAAATCTAATCAAGGAGAGACAGAGCAATTTTGTAAGAAAAAAAGCTTCTTACCTTTTTGTGCAGCTGCATGGTCTGTCTGTCCTGAAAGGATGATCCCTAAATTCTCCGGTAGGCGTCATGCAAACCCAGGTCGCTGTTCGAGCGCCATGTTTTGTCAGGGAAATATCCCTTTATCTCGATGTGATGTTGGTCCAAATCATTGTATAGTACGAGCTGCTCGATGAATCACTCAGACCTTCACATGTTGTTTGAGAGGATTCCAATTTATTTAGGTTACAGACAGTTTTTATAGGTTCTTGAGACAAAGGAGCCTATTGACCATACCCACATTCCAATAGCCAACAGGATGTAACTGAAAGATGATCAGTGTCCTTGGGGGGATGGTGCTATTCATAGGGATCTTTTCTATCAATAGAGCCAAAAATCTTTGTATATATACATGATAGAAGAACAGATTCAAAAATGGATTAGATTCCCTCACACAATGTACAAGGCTGTCACCGCGGCCGGACTGGGATCAAGCAGGGGAGCAGTGTCGGGGCATCGGAGAGGTGAGTTTCATTTGTTTTTATTTCTATGTACTGTGCTGGCGCTGTATAGCAGGGACAAGGCTGTATAGTGGGGGCAGGGGCTGTATAGCGGGGGCAGGGGCTGTATAGTGGGGGCTATGGGCTGTCTGGCTGTATACTGGGGCTATGGTCTGTATACTGGGGCTATGGTCTGTATACTGGGGCTATGGGCTGTATACTGGGGCTATGGGCTGTCTGGCTGTATACTGGGGCTATGGGCTGTCTGGCTGTATACTGGGGCTATGGGCTGTCTGGCTGTATACTGGGGCTATGGGCTGTCTGGCTGTATACTGGGGCTATGGGCTGTCTGGCTGTATACTGGGGCTATGGGCTGTCTGGCTGTATACTGGGGCTATCGGCTGTCTGGCTGTATACTGGGGCTATCGGCTGTCTGGCTGTATACTGGGGCTATCTGGCTGTATACTGGGGCTATGGGCTGTCTGGCTGTATACTGGGGCTATAGGCTGTCTGGCTGTATACTGGGGCTATGGGCTGTCTGGCTGTATACTGGGGCTATGGGCTGTCTGGCTGTATACTGGGGCTATGGGCTGTCTGGGCTGTATACTGGGGCTATGGGCTGTATGGGCTGTATACTTGGGCTATGGGCTGTCTGGGCTGTATACTGGGGCTATGGGCTGTCTGGCTGTATACTGGGGCTATGGGCTGTCTGGCTGTACACTGGGGCAGGGGCTGTATGGCTGTATACTGGGCGGATACATATATATACTACAGTGGGCTGGATGTATACTGGGGGGGGGGGGGTTGCTGGCTACTAGTAATAGTAGCTATATTCCTGTACTAGGGGGCAGTGTTATAGTAGTTATATTGTTGTACATAGGGGGCAGGATTTTAGGAGTTATATTGTTGTTCATAGGGGGCAGGATTATAAGAGTTATAATTTTATACATAGGAGGCAGTATTATAGTAGTTATATTCTTATACATAGGGGGCAGTTTTATAGTAGTTATATTCTTGTACATAGGGGGCGGTATTATAGTAGTTATATTCTTGTATAGACTGTACTGGCCTCAGGTGCCAGACTGCGGCTAAATGTTTAATCACTCCCTTCTGGAAGCCCCCCTTTTCACTCTCATGCATAGATCTGTACACATGGATTAAAGATATAAGGCTTATGGAACATTTTTTTTTAAATTCATTTTCATTTTACAATACACCGAAACATAAACAAATACACAACCCCCCCCCCCCTCCCTCCAAGGACTGTACAGCATGAAAGGGTTTATCTTGTATACAATATATATTATACGTAATACATTGTGCGAGGGAGTTAGCGACTTATACAAAAGTAGATTGAGGGCCACACTTTCTCATTTCAGGTACATCAATAGGAATTATAACAATTCCAATATATGTTCACAGTATTTACATCATATTCCTCATACAAAACATTTACAATGCATGGAACTGGCTCCTGCGTAGGTGCACAGACGGAAATCCCGGTGAGTCAAGCCAGGGCCCGCATATTTTCTTAAATCGCTTCTCTGCCTTCCTTTTGATATAAACCCCCTTTTCCAACCTTATTATCTAATTAATTTTATTAATGAACTCCTGTTTAGTCAGGGGAGCGGCCTGTATCCAATGGTACGCAATCAATTTTCTTGCTTAGTACAACATACGGGCTATGCCCAGCTGCACTCCTCTTTCATCTGACACCTCATCTACCCATCCCAAGACACAGACCATGGGAGTGGCAGGGATCTGCACATCATATACCTTCCTTGCAAGTGCTAGTACCTCCTTCCAGAAGCACCCAGGTGAGGACACTACCACATCTGGGTCACTCCTTATACCAATCCTACATAACCACACTGGGGTCTTGTATGTTCTATGACACATGAATAGTTGTGAGAGTCTTTGCTAGGAGACAGCTCAGGTGTCCAGACTAGGATAGATGTCCTAGTCTGGACACCTATCCTGTCTATTTTTCTGTTATGAGCCCTTTATCAGCTTCCCACTTAGATTGTCAGCGGGAATTTTTTATGGTATTCGTCAAGTAGTTGCCTATATATTATCAATATTTTTCCCCTGCCTCTCCTGGAGAAATCAGAATATTGATTACCAAATGATGTTTAATTGTCATGGGGGTACTCCTCATTTGAGTATCCAAAGCATGCCTTAGCTGAAGGTACCTATAAAACATGCTATGCGGCAGCTGGAACTCCTCACATAACTGCTCAAAGCTCTTTACTACGCCATCTGATACTACTTGCGCTACCCTATGGATCCCCTTAGGTGACTAAATTGCAAGATGTTGGAGTATGGGAAACTGAGGGAGTTGCCGGTTCCTCCATAAGGGAGTATATTTCGTGCAGCCCTCTAGTCCCAGCATCAGTTTGGCCCTACTCCACACTTCGATTAAGATCGCCACCGTAGGGAGCATGTCAGGGGGTTGGGTCTGGGCACCTATCTCCAGAAGATAGAGAGGGGGTCTACCTCCATTGCAGAAAGGCATTCCACTATTATAAAGCTACCCGGCTGTTCCCACCCCTTCAGCTGCTGTAGCTGGGCAGCTAGAAAATAAAGATATGGGTTGGGCACTGCTAGTCCCCCTTCATCTTTCGCTCTTTGCAGCGTCTCCAAACGAATTCACGCCACTTTCTTCCGCCAGATCAAGGACTTAAATATACTTTGTATACGATAAAAGTTTGACATTGGGATCTATACTGGTGAATTGTGCAGTAGATAGAGAAATTGTGGCATTAATACCATCTTGGTCAGGTTTGCTCTCCCGACTACAGACAGGGGTAACTTACACCATGCATCCACCTTTTCTAGAGCTCTGACCATCATTGGTTGAATGTTTAGGGATATATAATCCTTGGGATTAGCCGACACCCACACACCCAGGTACTTAAATGATGAAACTACTTGTAACTGACCTGTATGGAAGTTCCCAGGAAGAGGGTCTAGAGCAGTAATGGCGAACCTTTAAGCGGCCGAGTGGCCAAACTGTAACCCAAACCGCCCTTATTTATCGCGAGGTGCCACCAAAAATTAAAGCAGTAACTTATTGCTCCCTGTTTTTCAATAACTTTCAATCAAATTGGCCTCCTGAGGACAGCAACACAACAGAAAAATGGAAAATTTGCATTATTCTAGCTTCTTTCCAGTGTCCCTCTACACACAGAGAATCGTGAGGACAGCAGGTGGTCCTCCAAAGATAATTTGGTCCTGTCTACTCATTCTCCTTCTTCCTACAGTCCCAAGTAGAAAGTATCACTTTAAGATTCTTTGAGTCCTGTCTGGTGTGCTGGGGCGATGGCCTCTGACGTTTGTTGATAATGTGTTTTTAGGAGGTCCTTGCGCCTCTATCCAGTCTTCTTTTGTAGCATCACTAGGGTCTAACACATAGCTCTCCTTGTAAATTGTAAGATATTCATGCTTTTTAGCCTTATGCCCACAGATTACACAGTGAAATAGCCCTCTAATGGAGGATTTTAAAGCATCCCACAACCAGTGGGTGGACACTGAGTCCTGATTATTCCTAAAAAAATCCCTGACAGCCTCCTCAACCTCCCCTGTTGAGAATTTGTAGCTAGAATGGATTGAGGCGCTACAGACACCCACCCCTCCACCCCCGTGTCTGTAGCCCTAACCAGTGTAACCAACACGGGGAAGTGATCTGAAACACTTCGAGGCTGGTACACAACATCTACCACATGCTGTATTACCTGATTATTACCTACAGCCATATCAATTCTAGATAGAGAGTTATGGGAGGCGGAAAAACAAGAATATTGTCTAATATCCGGGTACCGCTGACGCCAAATATCCACTTCCTGCAAGAGTCGTGCCAACACCTTGGATGTCGCCCCACTCACCCCACCCATCGATGAGAATCTATCAAGACTGGGGTTAAGACACTGGGTGAAAATCTCCAACTATAATAACTGGGACCCCAAGGGCTTCTGCAAGGGCTTTTTTAGTACCACTCTCAAATATGGTGGGGGCATATAAACAGCTACCAACATCAGTTCCAGATTATTTATGCGACAGTGTAGGCAAATATATCGCCCTTCCGTATTTATATGGTTGGCAAAACATTCGAAGGGAATCTTTCTGTTAACGAGTATACCTACCCCGCTTGAATGTGTGGAAAAGATGGACTGGTATGCTACTCCCATCCACACCCTCTTAAGACCCTGTATAGAATCGGCTACTAGATGGGTGTCCATCAGACATAACACCGCTGGTTGGTACTGTTGTATTGCATTAAGCACAGCATAGCGCTTAGAAGAATCCCCCAGACCCTGAATGTTCCAAGCTACTATATTCCATTGAGTTGCTATACCTGGTGTGTGATAATAAGCTTTTATGGCCCCCTCGGTCTACCCTCATACACCTCCCATCGTTCTTCCCTTTTTGTCCCTCTCTCCGCCAGTGCATTATAAAAACACAAATTCAACACTTTCCCCACCTGTACGATCTCCGTCCCGAAACATCAAACACATTCTCCAAAGATTCATCGTACCCTTCAATACTAGAGGTGCACCTGGGGTGCAAGCAGGAATGGAAATTCCCTCCCCACAAAAAAAAGTGGATTAACTAACTCGACTGGGTAGCATTTAAAACCAGTCCTCCCGCTAAGTACAAGAATGATAGGACCCATTTAACCTTATAATATTCATGGCTCACACCCGCAGTTGTGCCAGATAGAACATGGAGTATCGTAAATCCAAGGCTCTCAATCTTCGTTTAACACTCATAAATTGTGCCCTCTTTCGCGGCACTTCAGACGAAAAATGGAGATCCTGCTGTTATCAATAACGAGGTCATTTGCGCAGGATTATATCACGGTCCTTGCAATCTAGGATCCGAATTGGCAGGCGGGAGGGGTCTAGAGGGGACACAATGTGCCCTTTCTATTGCGACCAAGGGGGTGAGGGTTTCCTTCCCGAACACCCCCATAAGCCAGTCCTCAAAGAAATCTCCGGGGTTTTTTCCTTCAGCTCTTTCAGGCACACCAATCAGCCGTAGGTTATTCCTACGTAGACGATTTTCCATGTCATCAGCCTTATTCTTTAGGGCAGCCACATCATTCTGCAGCCTGGATACATTACACTGGACTGGTAGGAATCTCTCTTCCAGCTCCCCCACATGCTCTTCCAAGGCTCCCACTCTCTCTGACACCTTGCGCATATCATGTCTTGTGATGTTGACATCTTCCCTGACACCTCCAATTGTTTCTGTGAGAGAAGTCAGGACTGCAGAACTGCAGTGTTGGACTGCAATGAACACATCGGCTAGCGTGGGTTCAGGAGGCCAAACAGTAGAGGCTGTGCCTGGAGCTGCTGCTGTATCTTTAGAGCGTTGGGGGAAGGGGGCCACGAGGTCCGCATATGGTTCTGAGGAGGCTCCCTCCAGTGTGGCTGATGGTAGCAGAGGCCATTCCTCTTGGTCATTTCCCACCTCTCCCCATTCTGTGCCCGTTGGGTCACCCATCTTCTGCTGCAGGGTTCCAGGCAACTTGGCTCACGATAAAAAATTGGCCAAGAAAAAAGGATTTGTGGTAAGAGAACCATTGCGAAAGAAAGTGGCAGCTTATCCCCTATCTATATCCTACCTATTGTTTCCCTGATTAAAGGTCTTAAATTTAAAGTATCGAATTCCCCAATTTTCGCAGATATTTTAACACCCAAATATTTGAGGGAATCTTTACACAAAACAATTTCACTTGTGTCCAGCTGTTCTCCCTTATAGACGGGTGTCTAGAGGCAGCAGAAAGGTTTTTTTCCAATTAATTTGAAACCCTGAATATTGGTCAAACTCTCTGACAATCTCCTCTATCCTAGGTATCAACACTGATCTTAATAGCCAATTGCTCAATAAAATGAGCAAAAAGGAGAGGGGACAGCCTCGTCTGGTACCTCTATTTAAAGGAAAGGGTTCTGACTCTATCCCATTTACGGCGACCTTAGCTTTTGGTGAACTGTACAGGCTTTCAACCCAGTTCATAAAAATAGGCCCAAAGACAAATCTACGCATGACTTCCTATAGGAACCTCCACTCGACCCTATCAAATGCCTTAACCGCGTCTAATGAGAGGATCGAGCTGAGGCTCCCCTCTCCCTCCTCCAAAGTTACAAATAGTCTGTTAAGACGGTCATAAACCCCTTTTGGTCCTCATGAACGATATTGGTGAAACCCTTCTGAAGTCTTCAGGCAAGTACTTTTGCTAATATCTTGGCATCAGTATTAATTAACCCTAGAATGCATACCTGGGGCCTCGCAGGCCCGCTCTGTTAATTGTTTTCTTTTTACTGCAAGATTACTTTAGTTAGAATTCTGAAACTCTAGGTATTCCTCAGTTATATAGTTGTTAGTCATTTCCAGTTGTTCATATATTTTTATGTTACAGGCATTTCGGTATAATAACATTTTTTTTTTGAATATCCCATATTCACATACCTGGGGACTTTTAGGCCCGTATTAGGTTTACATGTGATCCCAAGTCTTTTTTTCTTTACTGTTGCTGGGAAAAACTTTGACTTAGTCTTTTTGACTCTGCTGTTGCTGTGCAGAAGTTGGAAACAGATAAATTGGCCCCTATTAGCTACATCTAGAATCTTTTTATCAAGAACTGTACTAAGCACTACCATTCTAGTGAAAATGTGACAGTGGATGAACAACTTCTTGCATTTAGGGGACGTTGCAAATTCATTCAGTATATGCCCAGCAAACCTTCTAAATATGGTATTAAAATTTTCTGGATGTGTGATGCTGCAAGCTGAATGAATGGTCTGATTTACTGTGGCAAAGATGTTGATGCTCCAGTCCAGAAGGACTTATGTTGTGATGTAGTAAAAACACTTGCTAAACCAATTTTCCATCCTGGAAAAAATATAACAATGGACAACTACTTTACTAGTCTAGAACTGGTCAATTTTTTGCTTCAGAAACAAATTACAATTCTTGGTACAATGAAGCAAAACTGCAGAGAAATTCCTCCAATCATGAAGCACAATCAACATCGACAACTTTATAATAGTGTATTTGACTTCTGCAATCAAGCGACAATGGTTTCTTATAAAGCTAAGAAAAATAAATCGGTAATATTACTGAGTACAATGCACCATGATGGAAGTATAGACACCAATAACAGGAAACGGAAACCCAAAATAGTCTTGCATTATAATAAAAACAAAGGAGGAGTTGACAAGATGGGCGAAATGATTGGAGAGTATACGTGCAAGAAGCAGACAAAACGTTGCTCTATAGTTCTTTTTTATAATATGCTCGATGTGTCAGCCCTCAATACCTACATTGTTTATAGTGAGACTCATCCAGAATTCCATGCCAACAGAAAGGACAAGAGACGTCTATACTTGACGGAACTTTGCTATGAACTTTTAATGCCTATTATGATGGAGAGAAGCAGCACAAAATGTTTGCCAAGGCAAACAACAGAAGCTATGATCAGAGGTGGCAGGGCCGGATTAAGGTTGGTGGGGGCCCATGGGCGCAAAACATGGTGGAGGCCCCCATTGAATGTAGTCCAGACAGGGAACAGCAATTGCTATATACCGACCCCCAGCAATAACTATATACAGCCTCCCCAGTAATCACTGTATACAGCTCCCCCAGCAACCACTGTATACAGCTCCCCCAGCAACCACTGTATACAGCTCCCCCAGCAACCACTGTATACAGCTCCCCCAGCAATCACTATATACAGCTCCCCCAGCAACCACTGTATACATCCCCCCCAGCATCACTATATACAGCTCCCCCAGCAATCACTATATACAGCTTCCCCAGCAACCACTGTATACAGCTCCCCCAGCAATCACTGTATACAGCTCCCCCAGCAATCACTATATACAGCTTCCCCAGCAACCACTGTATACAGCTCCCCAGCAACCACTGTATACAGCTCCCCCAGCAACCACTGTATACACCCCCCCCAGCAACCACTGTATACAGCTCCCCCAGCAACCACTATATACAGTTCCCCCAGCAATCACTATATACAGCTCCCCCAGCAATCACTGTATACATCCCCCCCAGCAATCACTGTATACAGCTCCCCCAGCAATCACTATATACAGCTTCCCCAGCAACCACTGTATACAGCTCCCCCAGCAATCACTGTATACAGCTCCCCCAGCAACCACTGTATACAGCTCCCCCAGCAACCACTGTATACAGCTCCCCCAGCAACCACTGTATACAGCTCCCCCAGCTATCACTGTATACAGCTCCCCCAGCAAACATTATATACAGCTCCCCCAGCAATCACTATATACAGCTCCCCCAGCAATCACTGTATACAGCCTCCAGCAATCACTGTATACAGCTCCCCCAGCAATCACTATATACAGCTCCCCCAGCAATCACTATATACAGCTCCCCCAGCAATCACTATATACATTCCCCCTATAATAACTATATGCACCCCTATAATAACTATATACACCCCCCTATAACAACTAAATACAGTGCCCCTATAATAACTATATACACCCCCTATAACAACTATTTACAGTGCCCCTATGATAACTAAATACACCCCCCTATAATAACTATATACACCCCCCTATAATAACTATATACAGTTCCCTATAATAACTATATACAGACCCCTATGATAACTATGTACACCCTATAATAACTATATACACCCCCCTATAATAACTATATACAGTATCCCTATAACTATATACAGTTCCCTGTAATAACTATATACAGACCCCTATTATAACTATGTACACCCCTATAATAACTATATAAACCCCCTATAACTATACACAGTGCCCCTATAATAACTATATACACCCCCTATAACAGCTATATACAGTGCCCCTATAATAACTATATATACCCCCTTAATAACTATATACAGCGCCCCTATAATAACTATATACACCCCCTATAATAACTATATACACCCCTATAATAAATATATACAATCCCCCTATAACAACTTTATACAGATTCCTATTATTGCTATACACCCCCCCACACATAATAAATATATACAAACCCCCCCCCCCCCCAATAATAACCATATACAGTTCTAGATATAATACTAAAATTGTACTCACCCTCCATCGTTCCCACGATGCGCGCTGTCTTCATCCTCCCTCGCGTTGTTAGGGTGGAGATCGGATGTAAACAAAGATGGCGGCGCCCTGCTACAGCCCGCGCCGTGAGTCGCGCCGCGGTGACGTCACATGCTGTGACGTCACACTCGGCGCCGTGACCCAGCGGCAGGGCGCCGCCATCTTCATTTACATTGGATCGTCTATGGCAGAGCAGGGAACTTATTGTTCCCTCGCTCTGCCATAGACTAAAGGCAGAAACATCGGCGGGATTCGGCCCGCGGCCTGGGTAGCCCGGCGCCGAATATATTGCTGGCGATTCGGGCG
Source organism: Engystomops pustulosus (assembly GCF_040894005.1). Lineage (NCBI taxonomy): Eukaryota > Metazoa > Chordata > Amphibia > Anura > Leptodactylidae > Engystomops > Engystomops pustulosus. The sequence goes on along the minus strand of NC_092420.1, from coordinate 40,675,658 downwards.
GTCATGCGACCGCCCGAATCGCCCCAATTTGGTGGGGGCCCCTCTTAAAGGCGAAGTGGTGGGGGCCCCGGGGCTCGCGCCCCGCGAGCCCCCCCTATGATCCGGCTCTGAGAGGTGGTATACGTTTTGAGGAACATCCAGAGCCAAGAGATAAAAAAGAAACCGATGTTACATTTGTCCAGCAAAGAAGGACAGGAAATCGGAGCGTGTCTGTACTACTTGAGGACAAAATGTCTGCAAGGATCATTCTTCCGAACAGATAACGTGTGAAAGATGTTGCAGCCATTAGTAAATTCAAAAAGGAAACTTTGAAAAGGGATATTCCTGCAGCATGTTTACTGCAACTTTTATATAAAAAAACTTTTAGACAGAAAAACGTTATTATAAAGAGTTATATCGAATGAGTATATTGGGCGTTTTAAGCCCGTTCAGTTACTTTATTGTTGTTTTTTGCACAAAATTATTTTGAATTATTCACATCTTAGGATGCATTCTCACTAGCGCTGGTGTCTGCCAGGAGGTGATCCGTAATGGATATGATCTCTTGGTAACTCCAGTTAAGGCTGCCGGAATGCCCGGATTCTACCAGCCTTTGCTGGGGACACCAGGAGGTCAGATCCATTACAGATCCCCTTCCGGCAGACACCAGTGCTAGTAGGAATGCATCCTTACTTTGCATTTTTCAAATAAACTTTGAAAAGTATTTTTATTTAAGTTATTCCATGTTATTTGCATACGGGCCTAAAAGGCCCCAGGTATGTAATAGTGTAGATTTCTATGGTCATGCATTCTAGGGTTAAGGAAATTGGTCTATAAGACCCCATGTCCAGCAAATCCTTCTCCATTTTAGGGATCAGAATCATACATGCCTCTGCCATGGTATCGGAGACCCTCCCTCTCCTATAAATTTCTTCCATCATATCTAACATCATAGACAGCAGCACTGCTGCCCAAACGGAAGACCGTCTGGTCCTGGAGCTGTATCTTTAGTACATGTGTCTATCGTTATCCCCAATTCTATAAGAGTAATTGGTGCTTCCAACATATCTACCTGTTCTTGAGATAAGCGTGGGAAGTTAATATCCTCCAAATATCCCTCAATCTCCGCACAGCTTTAATTGCATGTAGACTCATATAGGGCCTTATAAAAAATTCTGAATTGTAACCGAATCTGATCTTGATCATTGTACAGTTTCCCATTATATTGTCTAATAGCTGTTACGGTCTTATTTCCACTCCGCGTATTTTTAATCATTTTCACCAGCAATTTCCCTGGCTGCCCTCCTTCCGTTAAGTTAGATTGTCCAGAAAAGAAAATCTTATGTTGAGATTTCTCCACCAAAAACCCATCGTATTTTTCTTTTGCTTCAGTGTATCTATTCTTATTTTCGTCACCCCGTCCACACTTGTAAGGGAATGTTCCACTGCCTTTCTCAAAGCTTCTTCTATTTTTAGCAAAATTAATAGTCTGCGAGAGTGTACTTCTAATAAATTTAAAGGAGTTAACATGATCTATCCTGGACATAGTATTGTGTGTTTTACTATAACAAAAGAATACCTTTCTCATTTCATATTTAGCCCTCCAAATATCATATAACCCTGTGTCATCACAGAAATTGATGACAAACAGTCCAGTTTAGCACCAAACACCATATTTTAACCCTTACATGACTCAGCCTCTTTTGGCGTTAAGGACGCGGCCCCATTTTTCAAATCTAGCCCGTGTCACTATAAGGCCCCTTCCACACTAGCGAGTGTGATGCGATGAACTCGCATCACACTCGCAACGCAAGCTGCCGGGAACGCACGGCCCGAACGCTGCACCGCGGGAGTGAACTGACATGCTGAGTTCACTCCCGCGGTGCAGCGTTCGGGCCGTGCGTTCCCGGCAGCTTGCGTTGCGAGTGTGATGCGAGTTCATCGCATCACACTCGCTAGTGTGGAAGGGGCCTAAGTGGTTATAGCTTTGGTACGCTATGAGATATTCAGGGGATTTTGAGACCGTTTTCTTGTGACACATTGTACTTCAAATTAGTTTTAAACTTTGGATGAAATCTTTTGATTTTAGTTATGAAAAAAAACAAAATTTGGCAAAAATTTGAAAAAATTCTTTATTTTCAACGTTCTAAATTCTCTACTTTTGATGCAGATAGTCATAGCACCCAAATAAATTCATAACTTACATTTCCCAAATGTCTGCTTTATGTTGGATGGTTTTTTAAGATTCCACATTCCACATTTACTAGAATGTTATGAGGCTCAGAATTTAGGTATAATTTTTCACATTTTTTGTAAAATCACCAAAACCCATATTTAGATGGACCTGCTCAAATTCTAATTGAAACTGAGAGGCCTAAATAATAGCAAGACTCATAAATTACCCCATTATGGAAACTACACCCCTCAACGTATGAAAAACCACTTTTAAGAAGTTTGTTAACCCTTTAGGTGTTTTATAGAGGTTAAAACAAAATGGAGGTGCAGACTACAATTTTTTTTTTTACAATACACTCATTTTGGGTGGAAAATTAAACATTTTCAATGGATTAAATGAAAAAAGGCTCCACAAAGTTTGATACCCAATTTCTCTCGAGTACACCGATACCCTATATGTTGTGGTAACCTGCAGTATGGGCGCACGGCCGGGAATAGAAGGGAAGGAGGCGCCATGCAGATCAGATTTGCTATGTCCCATTGTACAGGCTATAATTTTTTTCTTTTTTTAATGTGGACCTATAGGGGCTTATTTCTTTTGCCTCATGAGATGCACTTTTCTGGTATGTAATTTTGGGGCATCTATAGCTAACTGGTGAGATTTTATTAACTCTTTGTTGGTAGTGGAAATGAAAATCATAAATTTTTAGGAAAAATTTTGTGTTTTTTTTTTTTGGGCCATTAACCATTCCATAAAAATAGTTTATTATTTTTATTCTATGGGTCGCCACCATTACGAAAAAGATCTTTTATTTTTTCAAATTTTTACTGAATAAAAAGTAATTTGGCAAAAATGTTGTTAATTTTAGCATCACCGTCTTTCATTTGCATAACTTTTTTTATTTTTCGCCTCACAAATCTGCTTAAGGGCTTATTTTTTGCAAGAAGGACTGCATAACATTTTTTAAATCACTTGTTAGAGCATTTTTTATAGGGTATTAATTGAAAATTATCTTTTTTTTGGAGCTTTGCGATCTTTGCGGATCTAATAATGATTCTGTTTTATTATGCAGATTGTTACGGACGCAGGGATACCAAATATGTGGGGGTTTTGTGTATTTTATTCAATTGTACTGTATAAAAACTAATTTGGAGAAAATCATTTTAGCATCATCATCTTTTTATATGCATAACTTTTTTATTTTTCAGCTGACAAATCTGGTTAGGGGCTTATTTTTTTGCCAGAAAAGTTGTTCTTTTTAGTGGGCTTATTATAGAGTGCATAACAAAAAATAGGGAGATACAAAAACGCCAGGATACATTCCGTATCTCCTAAAAAGCAATGCAAAAAGACAAATCTGCCACATTTATCAAACTCTCCCCAATCAATCTGTAATCTATGTTTGAGTGTATCAATACTGACACCCCTCTTAAATATATATCACAGTAGGAATGGTATTCCTAAGCCACCCAATGTTTCGTGGAAGCGGATTTTTGTGTGTGCTAAGAGTGAATCTGTGGTGTGGGTGATTGTGGACTGAGTATAAATGTGATAGCAAGGCACTTTCTTAGTTTCACAATTTAAATAGCTTTTTTTTCCTCTTTCTTTGCCTGGGCTGCTAATTGGGAGGAGGGATTAGTGTTTACACCTGATAAATTAAGTGGGAGTAACTCAGTTTTGATCTTGCTCAGTTTTGGCTTGTGGTTCTGAGTGGAGTTGAAAAAAGCAGAGTTTGAAAAAGAGAAGTCCACAGAACTGTAAGTAATCTTTATTTTATATCTCCATTTATATACTCCTCACAGTTTTGTAACTAGGATATGGCTAGCAAGATTGGTGGAATGCTCCAGTGCACACTCAGGTTGAATACCGCTGCGACAGATGTGCCCATATTTTACTACTGGGAGCTCGTGTTAGAGATCTGGAGAAAGATATTGCACAGCTGCGAGCAATCGTCAATCTTGAAAGGAGTATGCTGCTCACTGAGCAAGCAATAAGCAGGGTAGAAGTGGAGGGTGGAGAGCTAAGCCAGCAGGGCCAGGTGGGTAGCTGGGTTACTGTAAATAGAGGGGGTAGAAAGGGGTCAAAGAAAAGGAAGGAAGACTCTGAACATCCAAGCAAAATTGTGCAATGATGTAAGGACCTCAGCGTCAGAAATTCTCCGGAATTCTACCTGTGCCATGTGCTACACAGAGAAGACAGCGGGAGCTCAGGGAGTTAAATGCATGGCTCAGATCCTGGTGTAGAGCAAAGGTATTTGGGATCCTAGAGCACTGGGTTTACTTTTCATTGGTGTACAAGCTGTTTTCCGCAGATAACTTGCACCTAAATGGAAGGGGGGCTGCTGTGCAGCGGTGGCGGAGTATTTAAACTAGGATCGGGTGAGGAGGAAAAGGAAGACACTAAAGGGGTAGACAGGTCAGAGAGGGGACAAGTTATTTTGGTGGGTGGTGAGGTGGGCGGTGCATGCGGGACTAATGCAGTGGATAAGGAGATCCACAAGTTACAAAGCAGTAGTGAAGATATATGTGCCGGTAAAATTACTTTAAATCAGATAAATAAATAAATGTGGAAAATTAAAGTGTATGTTCACAAATGCCAGAAGTATCACAGGCAAAATGAGTGAGCTTGAGGCTCTGCTATTAGAGGAACAGTTAGATGTTGTTGGTGTAGCAGAGACATGGCTCGATGCATCGCATGATTTGGGGTGTTAACCCCTTCCCGACATTTGACGTAATAGTACTGCATCGCGGGAGGTGCGTTCCCGCAAAATGCAGTACTATTACGTCAAGCTTCTGGCCCCGGCTCCTGAACGGAGCCGGGCCAGAAGCTGCGGGTGTCGGCTATATGTTATAGCTGACACCCGCCTCTAACACCCGCGATCGGAGATTTCTCCGATCGCGGGTGTTAACCCCTAACACGCCGCGGTCGCGCTGACCGCGGTGTGTTAGAGGCATTTAAAGTTATTGAAAGTTGAATCGGACCCCCCCGCGGCGCTTACTGGGGGGGTCCGCTCCTCCGATCGCAGCCCCGGGACTGCCGGTGCCCGTGGCTGCGCGATCCTCCTCTCGGTGCCGGGTCCCTGCCTCCTGGCAGGACCCGGCTGTAAGACACTGGGCATGCGCAGCATGCTCAGTGTCTTACATTACACAGTGCAATACATCTGTATTGCACTGTGTAACCTGTAAAATAGCTTGAACAAGTGATCAGAAGATCACTTGTTCAAGCTAAGATGTCAGTAAATGTAAAAAAATTAAAAATAAATAAATAAAGGTTTTTTACAGTAAAAATAAATAATAAAAGAAAGTGAAAGTCCCCCCAAACACCACATTTCCCTTTACACAAGTAATAAAGTATAAAAAACACTAAATCACGAAAAAACCCCACTCATTTGGTATCGCCGCTTCCGTAACAATCTGTACAATAAATCCTAATCATAATTGGACCCGTTCGGTGAATGTGGTAAAAAAAAAAAAAACCAAAAACTTGCCAAAAATTAAAACTTTTTATCAAATTGCTTTACAAAAAATGTTCTAAAAAGTGATCCGAAAAAGTTACAAGTACCAAAATGATACCAATAAGAAGAGCAACTTGTCACACAAAAAATAAGCTTACAACCAGCTCCGTAAACCAAAAAATACTATAATTATGCTGCTATAAAAATGGCAATACTAAAACAAATGCAATTTTTTCTATTCTAGTTTTCCTTCAATAAAATTGGACAAATAAAAATAAAACTATATAAATGAGGTATCACCGTAATCGTAGTGATCCGTAGAAAAAGATAATATATTATTGTTATGCTACAGTGAACAACCCCCCAAAAAAATGCTAAAAATCCAAAACAAGAATTGATGATTTTATTTTCCTCCACACGTAAAAAGTTAATAAAATTTCTTCAATAAGCTAAAAACCCACTAAAATTAAGTTTTTTTTTACAGTGCATCTCGTCTCGCAAAAAATAAGCCCTTATTTGTCTAAATTGCTTAAAAAATAAATAAAGATTGTATAGCCTATTCCCAACGAGCGTTGTTATAGAACGGTGCGGCGGGTAGTGACTTTCCAACACCGGTCAGGGTAAGACGGCGGCTGTTCACTGATCGGGGTAAGACGGTGGTTGTTCCTGACAGCCATCCATCCTGCCCCATGGACCAGAAGGGTTACGTCCCCCCCACACACCCCCAGTTTATTATCGCTGCTATTGGCTCATCAATTCAGACGAGCCGATAGCAGCGAATTTACTTATGACGTCAGTAATACCGGTCACCATGTCTATAGACACGGTGATCGGGGCAGGGTGGCGGCTGTTCCTGACAGCCACCAATTTTGCCTTGCGGTCCAGAGGGGTTTTGTTGCCCCCCTCTGTCCATGTTTGCCGCTATTTGCTGGTCGATTTGGTCCAGCCAAAAGCAGCAATATTCGTCACAATGGGCATCGCTAGGGTGAATAAAAGCAACACTTGGTGATAATTTCCCTACTAAAACGAAGATTTGGTACAAAAGTGCGGGCCGTGTACATTGTACAGATTATGGTGTACAACTCTTACGAGCTGTTCCAATGTGCAGGTCCTGCCGTATCATTTCTCCGTTTTCAAGAGGAAGATATTAGGAAACTAATATTGGGACAAGAAGGACGGGCCCCAGTACCTCTGGTTTAAATGTTCCTGTGTTTTGCCAGGACAGCATTTTCCCGGTGAATTCTGCTGCTTCTAATGGTAGGACTCAATAAAGAGTCTGTTCCAAAAGAGAAGTTAGGATGGACACTACATACTACTAAGAGACCTGCGACAACTCCAGAGTGACAAAAGTTTAGTTGGTCCCCTGGTATATTCTACCTCCTTATACACATTTCACAATTCACGCCCAACCTATTGTGAATTAATTTCGGTAAAATGAATAATTGTAACAACTGTTATGTCCCGTTGCTCCCTATAACCCTCCATTATTTCATAAGGGGCGCCACATAACGGGCACTGAACTTTCCAGAAATAATTGCAATTGCCATCTTGGACTCCGTTGCACATCATATTTGGAAACCACCTATATGTTCAAAATGCTCATTTCACCACGTGTATTACACTACACCACATATTACACCTTGCTATATTCCCCAAGGGGTGTACATTCAACAATTAGGGTCACTTTTCGGGTTTTCCTCTGTTTTGGTACCACTACGGCTCTCCAAATGCATCCTGACACATGTGAAGGATTTCTTACAAATTTGGCCTCTAAAAGACAAACATCCCTCTTTTCCTCTACTGTGCGCCCATAAAGCATTTTATATGCACATGTGGGGTACTTCTACACTCGGGAGAAATAGTTTTACACCTTTTTTGGGGTTATTTAATATATTATCCCTTGTGGCTTACATAAATTAGGGGTAAAGTGACATTTATAGGAAAATTTTCACCTTTTTAATGATTCGGGCCTAATTGGATCATTCACCTGTAGGGGCAAATACATATATTACCCATTGCAAAATTCTCTAAGGGGTGTGCATTCAAAGATTAGGGTCACTTTTCGGATTCTTATCTGTTTTATACCACTAGGGTTCTCCAAATGCATGTCAAACATTTCTGTCAAATTTGGCTTCTAAAAGGCAAACATTCCCCTTTCCTTTTACTGTGCGCCCATATAACATTTTATATACACATGTGGGGTACTTCTACACTCGAGAGAAATAGGTTTACACATTTTGAGGGGTTATTACATTTTTTTATCCCTTGTGGCTATATAAAATTAAATAGATAAAAGGTGAACATTTTCTTATAAAGGTCATTTTACTCCTAAGTCCTAATTAAATCAAACACCTTTACGGACAAATACACATATTACACCTTGCTAAATTCTCTAAGGGGTGTGCTTTCCAAAATGGTGATACTTGTTGGGGTTCCCCTCTGTTTTGGTACCGCTACGGCTCTCTAAATGCATCCTGACACATGTAAAGGATGTCTGTCAAATTTGCCTTCTAAAAGGCCAACGCCCCTCTTTCCCTTCTGAGCTTCACTGCGTACCCATACAACATTTTATTTGCATGTGTGGGGCAATTTTATACTCGGGAGAAATGCTAGTACACATTTTTTGGGGTTGTTTCATCTTTAATGCCTTATGGGATACAAAAATTAGCCGTAAAAGTGACTTTTTTGGGAAAATGTTCACCTTTTTCCTTTTAGGGACCTAATTGAAGCAAACACCTGTAGGGGAAAATACACATATTACACCTTGCTAAATTCTCCAAAGGGTGCACTTTACAAAATGGTGACACTTGTTGGGGTTCCCCTCTGTTTTGGTACCACTAGGGCTCTCCAAATGCATCCTGACACATGTAAAGGATGATTGTCAAATCTGGCTTCTAAAAGGCCAAAGCCCCACTTTCCCTTCTGAGCCCTACTGTGCACCCATACAACACTTTATATGCAAAAGTGGTGCAGTTCTGTGCTTAGGAGAAATAGTTTTACACATTTATGGGGTTGTTTCATCTTTTATCCCTTGTGGCTTACAAAAATTTGGGGTAAAAGTGACTTTTTTGAGAAAATTTTCACCTTTTTTCCCTTTTGGGGCCTAATTGAATCAAACACCTATTGGGGAAAATACACAAATTACACGTTGCTAAACTCTCCAAGGGGTGTACTTTCCAAAATGGTGTCTCATGTTGGGGCTTTCCTCTGTTTTGGTACCACAATGGCTCTCCAAATGCATCCTGACACATGTAAACTTTTTCAGCCATATTTGCCCTGCAAAAACGAAACAACGCTCTTTCCATTCCAAGTGCCCCCCTGTGCCCGTACAGCAGGGTACAGTGACAAAATGGGTATTGGCATACTCAAGAGGAATTGCCCTCAACATTGTAAAATGCATTTTCCTTTTTAACCCATTGTGAAGGTGCAAATTTTAGTGTTAAATGAATCTATATTAAGATAAAATTACATTTCTCTAATTTCACTTTCATTTATCTTTCACGCTCATGAAACGCTCATAGGGTTAACAAAATTCCCAAAGGTTGTTTTGAATATTTTGAGGGGTGTAGTTTCTAAAATGGTGTCATTTGTGGGGGGTTTCTGTCATGTGGGCCTTATAAAGCCACTTCTAACTAAATTGACCCTCCAAAAGTAGGTTTTGATGATTTTCGTAAAAATCTGAAAAATTGCACCTAAAGTTATAAGCCTCCTAACATCCAAAATAAAGGAAAAGATGTTTGAAAAATGATGCCAAGTTAAAGAAGACATATGGAAAATGTTAGTTATCAAGTTATTTTAGTGCTATGACCAACTTTCCAAAAAGTAGAAAATTTTTAATTTGGAAAACATTGTTTTTTTCAAAATTTTTGCCAAATTTCCATTTATTTCATAAATAAATACTAAATATATTTATTAAATTTCTCAACCAGCATGAAGTACAATGTGTCACGAAAAAACAATCTTAAAATCAACTGGATATGTTAAAGCGTTCCAAAGTTATAACCACTTAAATAGACACATGTCAGATTTTAAAAAATGGTCCGTGTCAGGAAGGTGAAAAGTGGCTTCAGCGTTAAGGGGTTAATATTCAAGGTTTTACATTCTTTCGGAAAGACAGGGCAAATAGGAGAGGAGGTGGTGTATGTCTGTATGTCAGAAGAGACTTAAAAGCAATTGTGAATGAGAAAGTGGTCTCAGAAGACTGTGAGGAGGTTGAAACTTTGTGGGTTGAAATTCAAAGCCAAGAGAGCTTTGAGAAAAAGATTTTTGGTGTAATTTATAGACCTTCTAACATCTCTGAGGAAATGGAGTGTGCTGCACAGGAGGAGACCATAGTGATAATGGGAGACTTTAACTTTCCAAATATAAATTGGGGTCTGGGCTCTTCTTCATCTGTGAAGGGGAGACATTTTATCAACTTTCTCCAGGATAATTTTATGGTGCAGCTTGTACAAGGTCCCACTAAAGGTGATGCATTGTTGGGCAATTAATGAGAAAACGAGGGCATTCAAAAAAATATAAATTTGACGGGTCACCTGAGGCTTTCAATACTTACAAAAAAACTTACCAAAATTTGTAAAAAAAAAGAAATCAAAATCATCCAAAATACAAAATGAAAAGACAGGTGGCTAAAGATAGTAAAAGAAAATTTTAAGTATAGCAATGCAAAAAAAAAAAAAAGGGGGTCAGAACAGGTTGCACCCCTTTATTCTGAAAATGGGGCATCGCTGACTGGAGACCAAGAGAAGGCGGAGATACTTAATAGGTTTTTTAGCTCTGTTTACACGATAGAAGAAAGAACTTCTGACGTGGGTGGTGCCAGTGTGGGTCATGCAGCCTGTAATATACTAGACTGGCTGAATGTAGACATGATCCAATCAATAAAATCAATGTGCACAAGGTCCCTGGACCAGATGGGTTACACCCCAGAGTCCTTAAAGAACTCAGTTCTGTTATTGAAGTACCGCTGTGTAAAATTTTCAGGGATTCTGTAATGTCTGATGTGGTGCCAAGTGATTGGCGCAAGGCAAATGTAGTACCGATATATAAAAAGGGCTCTAGAACTTAACCTAGCTTAACTTCCATTGTGGGGAAAATATTGGAAGGGTTAGTAAAAGACTATATACTGGAGTATGTGACATCAAATAGTATAATAAGTGACAACCAGCATGGGTTTACTAAGAATAGAAGTTGTCAAACTAACCTAATCTGCTTCTATGAAGAGGTGAGCAGATGCCTGGATGAAGGAGCAGCTGTGGATATTGTGTTCTAGGACTTTGCAAAGGCATTTGACATGATCCCTCGTAGATGTCTGGGGAGACTAGACTTGACTAGTGCGAGGATGGAGGACTAGCCCTGTGGGGAGGGATTCTGGGGGAGGATAGAGGACTACACCTGGGGTGGTGGGGGTTTGCTGTGTGAGAAAAAAAAAACTAACCTCGGTGGCTCTTCATTTTTTACAACACCATGGCAGTTGTACGAGAGGTCTCAGTTTTGTAGGCCTGGAGAAAGTGACACTGAATATCAGAGGAGGTAACCTTACACCTTTACTTCTACGTAGTGAATCCAGATGGATTTATACGCTGGACACCATGGCTCCTAGGGGCCTGAACGAGGAACTTTTGTTCACCGGTCACTATAAAACATAAATCTTTGATTCACCATCCCATTTTCCTGTTCACCCACATCCCTTCACGGCTCATTCCTATTTTCCACATTCATTTGTCTTTAGGACATCATACTCAGTCCATTCCGTACACCTAGACTGCTTCCATTTCACATTCACTCTCACACTCTTGGACCCCTTACATTTTTGTGTTTATTTTTTTTTTTTGGGCCCTCTTAAATCACTACAGTTTGATGTTTTTGTTTTTGCCTCTTTCTCACTCTCCTTTTTAAGTTTCAGATACTATTCACTCCTGTGGAATGGGATGGTTTTGTGAGACACGGTAACCGGTGATCCGTTCCTGACTACGCTTTATAAGAATATCTGCGGTGTTATCCTTGGAACCTCCTCCCCATACTCCAGGCCACGACCTCCACGCCACTTCATGCTCTCCTGCGTTGTCTTCTTTGAATATATCCTCATGCCTTGACGTGGTCGCTTTGTCTAGACTTCATTTGGCTCATATTACTGATTGTCCTTTGCTGCTCTCGGGTCTGTTCCTTTTAGCTTTTGGGAGGTGTTGGTATGTCTGTATTTACATATTTATTCGTTTAGTGATCATTTTTTTATATATATACTCTATATTACATACTTTATCTTGTTATACCTATTTCAATTTAATATATTTTCCACCATTTATGCATATGATTGTTTTTCCTGCTGCTCTGGCTTGGTCCGGCCTGCCCCCCCCCCCTTTTGAGGCTTCCCCCCCCCCCTCCCTTTCTTCTATAACAAACTGCATTATTGACTAGGTTCCCTATAGATATTTCGTCGTACAAAACATGCCTTTACCGTGTTCTAATGCATTCTATGTGGACTTCCAATCCTCAGGAACCTTATAAGGAGCCTTTTCCTAGGTTATACGTTGGTTGGCACATGCCCTTAAATTTTAATAGGGGTTATTCCCATAGAACTCCTGGTAGACATGTATGAATTGGATATATAGTGACATCATTCATACATGCTGACGTCTGGGCTTGTCCCAAATGGCCGCTTCATACTTAGGTTCAGGTCATACTTTCCAAGTAAGAACGTTCGAGCTTTTGTCGCCGTTCAGCCAATATTTATCTCATACCCTGGAGGTTTGATAATTAAGGAACCACATCACCGCATAAATCCAACCTTTGTTGGTACCTCATCCTATTTCACGCATATTTGGACATGATTTCACAATTTATTTCTCTATTCTTGCACCGTATAGATATTTCTTATCCAACATGGAACTGTACTGTACTGAACTGTACATCTTTGTGTTTTTTATTTTTTGTGCCACATGATCACCGACGCCCAATGTCGATTGATTTATGTTTCAATGTTCACAGGTTGAGATGTAGAATCATACACCCACACCTTGTCTTATCCTTCATATGTTTTTACTTTATCTATGCGTACATTTTCGTGCCTACGACAGGCACCGCATTGCTAGGCTTTTTCTTTGAATTTATTTGTAAGACTCCTTTTGATATTTATGTCTTATCGATATACATACGCCGTCTATGCAATCTGCTCCAGCCTCGTCTTGTAGGATGCGGTTTCTAAGGATCTACACTTTACTTATATTTTCATACAGTCCTATTTATGTGTAATATATATTTATGTGTATTATGTTTGTATCTTTCTGTCTATTACACATTTTTCGTATTTATTTTCAATCAGCAGTTTTCTATTGGGATACACTGTGTTTTCACATACCGTTTAAATTGTGACAGCTTGATTCACATTTATTTCTATTTATTTTTGTTTTCTGTACAATGGGTTTTTCATTGCGCTCTAGTTTATAATAATGTGTTATGAGAGGCGCCACTCACTCTATTCAACAATAGTAGTACATGACTCTCCTTGTTAGGAGGGTTATATAACTTTTTGCAAAACGTTTTTAGGACCTCCATGGGTGACCTTCTCATTGGTCATATACTATTATACCATGCGCCGAATAATATCTATAGCCGCCGTATCATACAGTACATGATTGACTGACCATCTCTGTCTGTGTTGCCAAATGTTCCCCTTCTCTGTACTTACCTTAATTGAAGCATTCCGACTATGGACACGCTCGTTTTAAATTTATATCGATAGGAACCTTTAGTCCACCAGCAGCGTTCCCGTTCTTTTTGGGTATACACACCCCACTTCCGGTCCGGTGGAACGCACCACCATCTTGGATCAGGTCTCCGCGCATGACCGGATATGATGTCACGTGGGGGTGGGACCTCCCCAGGGGGGGTGGCCGGCTTGTTTTGTGTCAGAGCAGCAAGGTATTTAAACCAGATACCTACAACAGGTAGACATCCCCTGACGAAGCCCGTGCATCGGGCGATACGCGTGGGGCCTCCCTGCTCTCCCCTCTCTGTACGGTAATACTATTTATTTATTGAGTATATTGTTTACACTATTGGGCATGATTGTGATTGCCTTATCTTCATAAGGCTGCTATTATTTATTTGAATGTCCTTGTTTGTCACATATCTTATTCCACTCAGTAGTTACCGTATTTGTATACATTTGCACTATTTTTATACTTGTGCTTTCAGTACTATATAATGAATTCTGCCATGCTGGGGAGTATGTCTGCTTTGCTACCCTTTCTTACAGGGTTTTTAATTGTTTTTAAGATTCACATATTCTCTAATAAAATTTGATATTTTTTCACCCATATACATCTGCCTTTCTGTGTCTTGCCATTTATGTTGTTCTCAGATGTGGGTTATTTATTACTTGGCCACACACTGCCCCAATTCTATACATATCAGATACTGTGTGAGAAGGTGGTAGCAGACATGGAGGGGGGCTACTTAAACCCTTAGGACGCAGGGTTTTCTCGCTCTCCACCTTCAAATATCCATAACTTTTTCATTTTTACGTGTACAGAGCTGTATGAGGGCTTATTTTGTGCTTAACAAATTTTACTTTCATGTGCTGCAATTTATTATTCCATGCGGTGTACCAGGAAGTAGGAAAAAAATTCCAAATGTGAAAAAATTGAAAAAAGGGCATGTGCGTCACATTCTTGTGGGCTCAGTTTTTACTACTTTTACTCTGCACTCCAAATAACACCTCTACTTTATTCTTTGGTTTGGGACGATCACGGTGATACCAAAGCGTTTTTAAGAAACTGTTCCTCACAGGGGGAAAGAGATCTTCAGGGCCTCAGATTTCATATAATTGATTTTAAAATTCTAAGATAGCTGTATCTTTCAAATTCTTGACCTAAAGACTGGAGAGAGACACAAAGTGGAAATATGTATAGAAGGTTGTACGTGTGCCGCTTACTGGGGGTTCCGATCTTTTCTCGGCAGAGGTCTGCTGAGTGCCCCGGGGCTTCCCTGATGTCCTGAGAAGTCAGATCCCTTCAGTTTTAAAAAAATTTATAAAAAACCCTAAAAATTCAAATCCCCCCCCCCCTTTCCCTTGAACTGATATAAATATTAACCCCTTAACCACTTGGCCTTTTTAGTTTTCACTTCCATTTTTCACTCCCCACCTTCAAAAATCTATAACTTTTTTTTCCCATATAAAGAGCTCTGTGATGGCTTAATTTTTTGTGTAACAAATTGCTCTTCATAGTGACTGTATTTAATATTCCATGTTGTGTACTGGGAAGCGGGAAAAAAAAAAATCCAAATGCAGTGAAAATGGTGAAAAAAAAAAAAACGCATTTGCGACGTTTTCTTGTGGGCTTGAATTTTACAGCTTTCACTGTGTGCCCCAAAAGACATGTCTACGATAACAAATTTGTATAGGTTTTTAAAATGTTCATACATTTACAAAAATTAAAACCTCCTGTCCAAAATAATTTTTTTTAAAATTTTGCCATTTTCTGTGACTTTTGATGGTGTTTTCATTGCTATAATTTTAAGGACTGAGCCATTTTGAAAAATCTATTTTAAAAAAAAATCAATAAAAAGTGATCAAAAGATCGCAATTTTCAGCTATGGGGTAAACAAAGTGAAAAAACGTTATTATATTTTGACAGATGGGGCATTTTTGGACGCTGCGAAAATCTCCACTGAACATTTTTTTCACCATTTTCACTGCATTTGGAATCTTTTTCCTGCTTCCCAGTACACGGCATGGAATATTAAATACCGTCACTATGAAGTGCAATTTGTTACGCAAAAGATAAGCCATCACAGAGCTCTTTATGTGGAAAAAAAATAAAAAAGTTATAGATTTTTGAAGGTTGGTGAGTGAAAATGGAAGTGAAAAAACTAAAAAAGGCCAGGTCGTTAAGTGGTCAAAAACAAAAGTTCTACTCGGTTGGATACGTTAGAGCTTTCCGAAGTTATAACCACTTATAGTGACACATCAGATTTGAAAAAGATGGGCCGTGTCAGGAAGGTGAACAGTGGCTTCGGTGTTAAGTGGTTAATTTACCATTACTCGTTCTGAAAAAAAAGGTTCTATAAAACATACTGAAAATCACAATATTTGTTTCATAAAAAGTTATGTTTTAGTATTCCACATTATGTTCAGTGATTGGAGTTTAACGTTTGGAATACATACTGGGAACCATACTGGGAATTGAATTCGATCTAGTCTAACTACAGGGAAAACAACTTTAGATGTATACAGGTGGTGAACCTAGCCTCTCTGGTGCCTGAGGCGAATTATAGAAAGAAACCCCCCCTCAGGTCAAAATGTTATATACTGTGCTTAGTGGTAAAATTCAATTGGGGTACCCATGGATCACAAAACTGATTGGAGAAACTTGTCACCCATGCTCCCTGCCATATAATGTGCCTCTGTCTAAAATGCTTTTTCCGTTGGCCCCATCTGTGCTCTTTTTTCTGTTGTCTGCCTTTATATGAAGGCGGCTGCAGAAAAGGGGACACTATAATACCCCTTTTTCTATACTCCCACATACAGCTATAATATCCCCTAGTCTTTGGCCTTTTCACGATGAGAGGAAAAAAAAAACTATACATAACGTATGTTCCCTAGTATAAGCAAAGGCACCTATTCTCACCACAAAATAAAATAAAAATGCAGCTGCTATGTTTAAATAAAATGTTCATTGCAGAGCTCCCCCCCCCCCCCGCTAATGAAATGTGCACTGCAGAGCGCCCCCCCGGCTAATGAAATGATCACCGCAGAGCCCCCCCCCTCACTAATGAAATGATCACTGCAGAGCACCCCTTTGCTAATGAAATGATCACTGCAGAGCACCTCTTTAAAGGATCTTTAATGAACAGCGAATTGAAAATGTGTTATTTTCAAGAGTATATACAAGAATCTTGTCCTTAGAGGAATACCCCTTTAAGTTAAATTATGAAAACAAAAATACATTCACACACAATTTAAATATATGGGTATATTTATGTATTTTATTTTTTACTTAACATTTACAAATCGCATTTGTGTTTTAGGTTACTCATACAATAAGTATCATCATTGATCCTGGCCAGCATAAAAGCTAGGAAGAAATTCAGTAGGTTGTGGACTCTCAGTCTCGTGGAAATATCGCATAATGTGTGTTCTTTGCTTCCACACCTTGATAGTTTCTTCTAAATCCATCTTCCCCTTTAGAAAAAACCATAACAAGACAAGTTTAAATACATTTGACACATTTTAGGCAACAATTGC
Source organism: Engystomops pustulosus (assembly GCF_040894005.1). Classification (NCBI taxonomy): domain Eukaryota; kingdom Metazoa; phylum Chordata; class Amphibia; order Anura; family Leptodactylidae; genus Engystomops; species Engystomops pustulosus. Next base: position 40,658,801 of record NC_092420.1, on the reverse strand, counting down.
AAAAGAAAGTGGTTATGACGATAAAGCTTTTAACATCCCCCAGTTGTTGCAAAGATTGTACTTTGTCTTCTTGAAAAACAAATTGGGCGATATAAATGGTCACATATTTGGAAAAAAATAAAAATCACCATTCATCATTTCAGTCATAATTTAAGTCACACAGCCTAAATTACTTGATAACAGAAACATAGTAAATGTGTTTATAAATTCTGAATACAATGAAGAGTGATTTGAGAGGGATATTTACATAGTTACTACTAAAACCAGATCTATTACTATAATAGAAGTATGAAAAATAGTAATGAATTATTGAGCAAAGTCCTTACCATAGGCATTGAGGCTTTGAACTACAAAGCCTCATTTGCACATGTTAATTACATCTAGAACATGAGCCGAGACGAAATGCCTATTCCTTCAGCTTATACAGCAGACCTACACACCAAGGGTATGCTACATGAAGGACACATCAAAAAGGGCCTGACAAAGGTATTCGATCTTTCACGCCTTTCCAGACCTCACGTCTTATCACAGGGATCAAATGAACAAGCCTGGTTGTGGTTTAGTTCCCTCCAAAAAGTTAAACAATGGAAAATCATATCCATAACTTTTGACATAATGTGTAGTTATGAACCCCCACCAATGGGGTAGAGTTGAGGGATATTACTTTAGCTTCCTTTTAAATGCCAGAATTGTTGCGGCTTGGAAAGAGGTTCAAATGACATAACACCCCTGTTCTTAGGCATTGCCATTGGCCACTCCCAGGGGACTAGAGATATAGCTCTGCATACAAAAAGGTACACTCTTTTCTTAATGAAATGTGCAGCCTTAGCATAGCTGCCTCCCCCCTGAAGCTTCCTAATTAATAAAGCTCCACATTCACTCACCATTGACTGTAAGTAAAAGGACAATTAGAGAGCATGATTAGCACCAAAAGGGAGCCCCACAGCACCCTGGTGCCGTACCAGGAGCACCCGGGCATAAGTAGCATAATTTAACCCCTTAACGACGCGCGCCGTAATAGTAGGCAGCTCGTCGGGTGTGGATCTTCCAAAAGACCTGAGGCTCTCTCGTTTTAACCCATTCATTACAATGTGCGATTTATACATTTTAATGAATGAGGTGTAAGATCTCCATATACTGTCATACTGTAGTATGTCAGTATATGATAGGATAAATCAGACAACCTAGGGTTAAAGAACCTTAGGGGGTCTGTAAACAATAAAAATAAGCTTAAAAAAACCTAAAAATTCAAATCACCCCCCTTTCCCCAGAACTGATATAAATAAACAGTAAAAAGCATAAACACATTAAGTATCGCCGTGTCCGTAAATGACAAAGTTTATTCACTGCGTTCAACCCCGTAACGGAAAATATCTCCCAAAAATTGCACTTTTTTGCCATTTTGAAAAAATATAAAATAATTCAATAAAGATACCAAAAGGTTGTACAGCCCTAAAAATTGTAACATTGAAAAAGTCATCAAAAGTCGCACAAAATGACACCACCCACAGCTCCGTATGAAAAGGTTATTAGCTCCAGAATATGGCAAAATCAAAAAAACATTTGTAGAGGAGGTTTTAATTTCTGTAAACGTATGAAAACATAAAACCTACACAAATTTTGTATCCTCATGAACATACCGACGCAAAGAATAAAGTAGACATGTCATTTGGGGCGCAAAGTGAAAACCGTAAAATCCAAGCCCACAAGAAAATGGCGCAAATGTGTTTTTTTTTTTCACCATTTACACTACATTTTGAATTATTTCCCCGCTTCCCAGTACATGGCATGGAATATTTCAATACAATCACTGCGAAGTGCAATTTGTTAGGCAAAAAACAAGCCGTCACAGAGATTTTTACGTGTAAAACTAAAAAAGTTAGATTTTTTTTTTTTTTTTTATAAAGGTGGGGAGTGAAAAATGGAAATGAAAAAAACAAAAAAGGGCCAGGTCGTTAACCCCTTCCCGACATTTGACGTAATAGTACTGCATCGGGGGAAGTGTGTTCCCGCAATTTGCAGTACTATTACGTCAAGCTTCTGGCGCCGGCTGTATATTATAGCCGACACCAGCCTCTAACAACTGCGACCGTAGATTTCTCCGTTCGTGGCTGTTAACCCCTAACGCCGCGGTTGCAGCGGCACAAGGGACATTTAACAAGAATCCGACCCCCTGCGGTGCTTACCGTTCGTAGCCCTGGGACTGCCAGTGCCCTGGGGCTGCACAATCCTCTTCCAGGAGCCGGGTCCTGCCTTCTGCTCAGTGTCTTAGTTTTTAAAAATAAAAATAAATAATAAGAAAGTGAAAGTCCCCCCAAACACCACATTTCCCTGTACACAAGTACTAAAGTACAAAAACACTAAATCACAAAAAAAACCACTTATTTGGTATTGCTGCATCCATAACAATCTATACAATAAACCATAATTATAATTGGACCCGCTCGGTGAACGAGGTTTAAAAAAAATAAAAAAAAAAATTTGAAAAAAAATGAAAATTTTTGGCAAGTTTTTTATTTTATTTTTTTAAATAGCTTTACAAACAATGTTCTAAAAAGTGATCCAAAAAAGTTACAAGCACCAAAATGATACCACTGAAAAGAACAGAACTGAAAAGAACTTGTCACACAAAAAATAAGCTCACAACCAGCACTGTCAACCAAATAATACTATAGTTATGCCGCTGTAAAAAATGGAAATACTTAAACAAATGCAATTTTTTCTATTCTAGTCTTCCTTCAATAAAATTGGGCAAATATAAATTAAACTATATAAATGAGGTATCACAGTAATCATAGCGATCCTTTTACACAACACATTCACAATTCATGCCCAACCTGTTGGGAATTCATTTCGGTAAAATGAATAATTGTAACAACTGTTTGGTCACATTGCTCCCTATACCCCTCCATTATTTCATTGTGGAATAAAGTTTGCAAACTAGGGGCACTTGTGGGTTTTATGTTTTTTATTTAGGTTTTCTATTTCCCCTCCAATCTCTGGATTTGTTAGCACATCCTTTATAATTCTCCAAGTTCTTTATTTATTATTATTTATTTATATTCCAAGTGCTCTATCATTTTGGAGCCCTGCTGGATTTTCTGGCTAGCATTTAGGATCACATGTTGGGTCTTTCTCGCATCAGGAAATATGGCTTCCTAATCATAGAGCCGACATTTTACAGTGGCACAAACTGGGCACCACATAATGGGCACTGAACTTTCCAGAAATAATTGCAATTTCCATCTTGGACTCCATTGCGCATCATATTTGGAAACCACCTATATGTTAAAAATTCTCATTTCACCATGTGTATTACACTACACCACACCACACATTACACCTAAATTCCCCAAGGGGTGTACATTCAACAATTAGGGTCACTTTTCAGGTTTTCCTCTGTTTTGGTACAACTACGGCTCTCCAAATGTATCCTGACACATGTGAAGGAATTTTGTCAAATTTGGCTTCTAAAAGACAAATATCCCTCTTTTCCTCTACTGTGCGCCCATAAAGCATTTTATATGCACATGTGGGGTACTTCTACACTTGGGAGAAATAGTTTTACACCTTTTTCGTGGTTATTTTTAGGGCCTAACTGGATCATTCACCTGTAGGGGCAAATACATATATTACACATAGCGAAATTCTCTAAGGGGTGTGCGTTCAAAAATTAGGGTCACTTTTCGGATTCTTATCTGTTTTATACCACTAGGGTTCTCCAAATGCATGTAAAACATTTCTTTCAAATTTGGCTTCTCAAAGGAAAACATTCCTCTTTCCTTCTGTGCGCCCATACAACATTTTATATACATATGTGAGGTACTTCTACACTCGAGAGAAATAGGTTTACACATTTTGGGGGGGTTATAACATTTTTTTTTATCCTAAAAATTAGGGGTAAAATGACCTTTATAGGAAATGCTTCCCCTTTAACCCCTTAAGGACGCAGCCATTTTACAGCTTAAGGCTCAGCCCCATATTTTGGATTCTGACTTGCGTCGCTTTTTATGGTTATAACTTTTTAATACTGTTACTTATCAAAGCGATTCTGAGATTGTTTTTTCCCACATGTTGTACTTCATTTTAGTGGTAAATGTTGGCTGATAAGTTTTGCGTTTATTTGCCAAAAAAGGAAAAAATGATGAATTTTTTTTTTTTTAAATTTCACTTTTTTGAAATCATTACATTTTCAGGCAGATAGATCTACCGCCTAAATAAGTTGCCGAATAACATTTCCCATTTGTCTACATTTTCATCATTTCTGAAATGTCTGGATAATTTATTTTGATGTCGTGCGGCTTACAAATCGAATAGCGATTTTCCGTATTTTCAGAATTTACTCTTTTGCGGATAAATACTGTTTTGAATGAAATTTTACATATTTATCATCAAAACCCCCTATATAATCAACCCATTTTCAAATATTCACCCCTCAAACTATGAGAAACAGCTTTAAGGAAGATCGTTAACTCCTTGAGATCTTCATAGTAGTTGAATCAAAATGGAGGTGAAATTTAGAATGGTCAAATTGTGTCGGTTATACGTTCATTTAGCCCTAAAATTTACACATTTCCAAAAGATAAAAAGAGAAAACCCACCATACAATTTTTATGCAATTTCTCGCAAGTACAGAGACCCCCACATGTGGCCGTTACTTGTTTTATGGGCGCACAGCGAGGCGCAGAAGGGAAGGAGCGCCCTGCAGCTGCCAGGATTTTTGTTTCCTCATTGGCCCCTTTTGTAGGCTATAAAATTTCCGCTTTTTTGTTGTTGGGGCCATGTGACAGCATTTTTTTTGCGGGATGAGATGCTTTTTCCAGTGTTGCCATTTTGGGGTTGGTATCACCTATTGTTGAAAATTTAGGAACTCGTTTTTGAGGGCAGGAGTAGATAAGCATCCATTCTGTACTGGATTTTTCACCTTTTTTTTTTCGTGTTCACCGTTTAGCCTAACAATCATGTTATCTTTATTCTATGGGTCGATACGATTACGGTGATTTACTAAATTTGTCAAATAAAACCGTAAAGTGGGAAAAATCTATCATTTTTGCATTGCAGTCTTCCAAGTGGCATAAGATTTTAACTTTTTTGGCTACAGAGCTGGTTGATGGCTTGTTTTTTTGCGGGAGATATTGTACTTTGCACCAGTATCATTCTAGAGTACAGGCAGTCCCCGGGTTATATACAAGATAGGGTCCGGAGGTTTGTTCTAAAGTTGAATTTGTATGCAAGTCGAAACTGTATATTTTATAATTGTAGATCCAGACAAAGAAAAATTTAGCCTCAGTGACAATTGGAGATTAAACATTTTTTTTCTGTAATGGGACCAAGAATTATCAATAAAGCTTCATTACAGACACCTTTTCACTTTTTTTTTTTTTTTTAACGGCGTTCATCGTACGGGTTAAATAGTGATTTATTCTACGGGTTGTTACGGACACAGTGATACTATATATGTGGGGTTTTTGTTATGATTTAGACTTTTTTTGGGTTATATGTCTCTTTATATGTTATTGGGCTTATGGGCATCTTTATTGATTACTTTTTTTTTTTATTGAATAACATTTTATTTTTTATTTTTTTTTTAGTTTTTCACTTTTTCCACAATGGGACATGAACAAGCAATAATCTGATTGCTTGTTCATTGTAATACTCTGCAATATTCATGTATTGCAGGGTATTAGCAGTGTCAGCCTATGCACTTGCATAGGCTGCCACTGTGCCAGTAAGTTGACGTCACTGACGCCATCTTACTGGAAATGCCTGCAGGCAGTACTAGGGACCAGATTGGACCCCAGCACTTCCATAGTAGCGATCGATGCCCCCCGTAAACGGTTCAAGGGGGCCAATCATGGGGGAAAGATCCCCCAGAGGCATTTAACGGGTTACACACCCGCGATCGGAGCCCACTCCGATCGCGGGTATTACACTGGGGTGCCGGCTATTAGTTACAGCCGGCACCCAGTTTTTCCCGATGCCGGTTCGGCTCCGATCCAGAGCAGAGCCGGCATCAGCTCTGGGGGTTAAGTCCTAATTAAATCAAACACCTTTATGGACAAATACACATTTTACACCTTGCTAAATTCTCTAAGGGGTGTGCTTTCCAAAATGGTGACACTTTTTGGGGTTACCCTTTGTTTTGGTACCACTACAGCTCTCTAAATGCATCCTGACACATGTAAAGGATGTCTGTCAAATTTGGCTTCTAAAAGGCCAGTCCCTCTTTCCCTTCTGAGCTTCACTGCGTACCCATACATTTTATTTGCATGTGTGGGGAAATTTTATACTCTGGAGAAATGCTAGTACACATTTTTTGGGGTCGTTTCATCTTTAATGCCTTAAGGGATACAAAAATTAGCCGTAAAAGTGACTTTGGGAAAATTTTCATCTTTTTCCTTTTAGGGACCTAATTGAAGCAAACACCTCTAGGGGCAAATACACATATCACACCTTGCTAAATTCTCCAAAGGCTGCACTTTTCAAAATGTTGACACTTGTTGGGGTTCCCCTCTGTTTTGGTACCACTAGGGCTCTCCAAATGCAACCAAATGTAAAGGATGCCTGTCAAATTTGGGGCCTAATTGAATCAAACACCTGTTGGGGCAAATACACAAATTACACCTTGCTAAACTCTCCAAGGGGTGTACTTTCCAAAATGGTGTCTCTTGTTGGGGCTTTCCTCTGTTTTGGTACCATTAGGGCTCTCCAAATGCATTCTGACACATCAAAACTTTTTCAGCCATATTTGCCTTCCAAAAACAAAACAGCGCTCTTTCCATTCCAAGTGCCCCCCTGTGCCTGTACAGCAGGGAACAGTGACAAAATGGGTATTGGCATACTCAGGAGGAATTGCACTAAACATTGTAAAATTTATTTTCCTTTTTAACCCATTGTGAATGTCCAAATTTTAGTGTTCAATGAATCTATTGTAAGATAAAATTACATTCCTGTAATTTCACTTTCATTTTTCACCCTCATGAAACGCTCACAGGGTTAACAAATTTCCCAAAGGGTGTTTTGAATATTCTGAGGGTTGTAGTTTCTAAAATGGTGTCATTTGTGGGGGGTTTCTGTCATGTGGGCCTGATAAAGTCACTTCTAACTAAATTGACCCTCCAAAAGTAGGTTTTGATGATTTTCGTGAAAATCTGAAAAATTGCACCTAAAGTTATAAGCCTCCTAACATCCTAAATAAAGGAAAAGATGTTTGAAAAATGATGCCAAGTTAAAGCAGGCATATGGAAAATGTTAGTTAAGTTATTTTAGTGATATGACCAACTTTTTAAAAAGTTGAAAAAAACAATGTTTTTCAAATTCTAAATTTTCCACAAATTCTATTTATTTCATAAATAAATACTAAACATAATGCTTAAATTTCTCAAACATGAAGTACAATGTGTCACAAAAAAAAAAAATCTCAAAACTGGATATGTTAAAGCGTTCCAAAGTTATTACTACTTAAATAGACACGTAAGATTTTTTAAAAAATGGTCCGTGTCAGGAAGGTGAAAAGTGGCTTTGGCGTTAAGGGGTTAAAGGAAACCTACCATTTGATTTGAACATACTTTAGGAATGCTGTAGCTACACTGGTGCAGGATCATATCTTGGGTAATCCCTGTGCCGAGTAGTTGCTGATAAAACAGATATAACATTATGATAATGAAGCTCTGTTCCTTCTATGGCTCCTTCAGCACTTGCTTCCGCGTTTCTCCTAGCTTGTGAGTTTTTCTTGGCCGGAGAAGATGATGCAAATCACTCTTCTCCTTGCCAGACAGAATAGTTAACTGCTGCACCCTCCCCCAACTGCTGTGTATGAGTGATCCAGCTCAGGTAGATTAGTGCTTGACTTGTCATGCTCAACTAACTTCCATTTGTAATTACAAGCTCAGTGTTGATCTAGGCAGCCAAGCTGTCCCAGCTTTCCCAAGGTCCTGAATGTTCCAATTGTTTTTTCAGCAAACCACTCAGCTCGGGGATTTACCAAGATATGATCCAGCATCAGTGTAGCTACAGCAGTCTCAAGGTATGTTTGCGTCATAATGCATCAAATCAAAAGGTAGGTTTCCTTTAAGGGGTTAAGAAACGATTTTTTGCAAAAACAATAACATTTTATCTCTATTGCAGATAAGATCCTGCATCACGATACCAAATGCAACAAAAAGGTATGCTCTCTTTAAATTGTGGTTTTCCTAAGTGGAAGACACAGCCACCATCAGTGAGGTAGTGGGAGAAAGGAAGGTAAAGAATTCCTTTTATTTTGGCCAGGGAGTTCGGAGAAAGAATTCTACTGTATTCATATGTGATATTTAAATAGAATGAGATACACTGGAAATTGGAACTGTATTGACACAGTTTTAAAATTACACTAATTTTTTGTATTGGCTTTAGAAATTTATATCCATTTCTATTAAAAAAAAATTTGCATTAAATGTAGTTATATGTGCTTAAATGGTTATAAATATAAGGCGACGAGGGGGGGGGGGGGGGCGCGTGATTTGCGCATGGAGGAGTGAAGACGTGCCGCAACTGAGCTCCCGGGCCTGACTACTCCAGTTGTCCTCCATAACCCAGTGAACCCGGAATTTCTCACCATATGGGAAACAGGAGAAGGACCAGAGCCTCTAGCGCAAGTCACACCGGCGATCGCGGATCCATCGCTTCATATTTTGACTCGGCTGAGTCTTCCAGCAACGCAGTGTGCAGATCCAAGATGCCCACGGCGCATGATTCTCCGGCCTGCTCGGAAGCTACGCACATGTCACCACCGCCCTCACAGGTACCTCCATGTCAGCCCACAGCATAGACTCGGACCGGCGTGCTCACCTAGAATCACTCCCGACCAAGGCACACCTGGAAGGCCTGGTGAGCTGTCTGGAGGCCTCATATAAGAAGGAGGTGGACTCGGTGAAACAGGAGTTGAGACAGTTGGGCCATAGAATTGCTGATGCCAAGTCCAGGCAAGAGGATATCTGGGATTTTCTCTCAGAACACCACAGGGTAATATAGGCCCACGCCATGTCCATAAGAGACATCTTCTCCGCCCAAGAAGATCTGGAAAATCGTCATAGACTGAACAATATACGCATTAGGGGCTTACCCGAATCTATAGAGGCTAAAGAACTGGACTCTGTAGCTCAACTGCTGTTTGCTGACCTACTAGATGATCCAGCGCTACCCCCAGTCGAGTTGGATAGGATTCATTGTACACTAGGCCCTAAACCTACAGATAACCAACGTCCCAGGGACGTAGTGTGCAGAGTTCATTTTTTCAAGATGAAAGAGCAGTTAATGAGAGCAGCTAGAACCAAAGAGCATGTGCTTTACCTGGATTAAAAAAAAAAAAATCACTTTTTTGCCTGATTTGGCACGTCGCACCATACAGCAACGAAGACAGTGGGTGGAAGCACTCAATGCAATACTACACATGGAGGAGCTGAAGGCTAGTGATGAGGGCAAACATGACCTTTTTCATAATACTTGGAGTCCCTGGATCACTTTTAGAACCCTCCCAGCCACAGAAACTTGGCCAATGGCTAGCAACCCAACATCTTCAAATATAACTTCTGGACCCAGGGTGCGTCTCCCTACCCTTTCTTTCCCCTATGTGATCTTGTGTACCCATGTTGTTCACACTATGTTAATTGCATTTTTGTTTGTGGTTCTTTTTGGACTGTCAGTTTTTTGATATGCCTGTTCCATTACATTTGATATCATAATGCACTTAATTCTGCCAATCTAAACATTCAACATAATAGAACCCTTATACTTGATATGATCAATCAATTTAAACTCTTCCCTTCAAGCAAGAGTGACACCATAAACAACTCAATGTGCTACAGTATACAATAATTCTTTACATTACAATATCTTCCGTTTTTAAAAATTTTCAAAACACAGAGCTCTGCCTCTACTCTCCCTACCTCTCTAACAACAATCTAACAAATGAACAGGAACCTCCCAGGTCATCACTCGAGTAAACAACTCCCACATTTGCCCAGAACCTCCAACCTACCCCATCGTAAAAACTGCTGAAATATGGTTGTAAAGTGTTAGACCACTCACATATCTGCTCCACTGAAGAGACTTCAGTTTATTTTGTAGGGTGTGTTTTTTTTTTTCAAAATCAGAGACAATCCCTTAAAAGTGCCTAAAGTGAAAGAAGGTGAGTTATGGCAGAAGAGGCTGTGCCAATAGTATTATTTTGAATGAGGGTACAATACTCAACATCTGACAGTGGCAATTTATACCAGATACAAAAATATGAAAGAAAAAAAAAAATTCAGGGGCCCACATTGCCTTTAGCTGTGTGTTTATGACGCCGCCCTCTATGCAGACAGCTGAAGGGATAGAGAGCCTCCTCTGCTGTGAGGGAAAATCTCTTCGGTACTTGCTCATCACAAGACTCTACCAAGGAGAGATTTCCCTTGCTACATAGAGGTCTAGGAGGGAGAAGGCACAAACTTGGTCTATTATGGGCCTAACATTAATTATCCGATCAAAACTATGGTCATCTCTGGGTGAGCACTGTGTTTTATTGGCAGAATGCAAAAACATCAATGGCTTCGAAGCGCATCCTATTCATGGCCGTGTAGAACCTCACAGTGTGGTGCAAAATGTGTGTACTCCCCGACTGTCTGCTTCTTTACTAGCCCCATAAGCAGTATTCTGCCACAATATTTTTGTATGTTTTTGCTGCAGTTGCGGGGTCAACTTGTGCATAAAAAGAAGTGGAGTTTTTGGCAATATGTTGTGCAGCATAGAGATCTGAAGATTATAATAAAATTTAAGAGATATGATTAGATGCAACTTAAGGGTGGTGTGGAGATTTAACCTACCAATATTGAGTATAGAAGGCAGGACATTACTACTCAAATGCTGTAGATTCTAGGTTGATGGGAGGATTTTTCTTTAGCTGAAAGCTTCAAAAGAGTTGTGTTTCATTATAAGCCTCATGTACGGGTAGAGATGTGTCTACTTCCATATCACTCTTTATGCTAATCCATTGTCCTTTTTATTCATTTTTTTTTTTTAAGACTATGCATTACTCTATCAAGACTGCAGTTATAGTGGATCCAGAAGCAGATGAATAAAAATATCCAACTCAAAACGGAAATTCCAAAGAAAATTAACCACCTTTATAAATTATTTAAATATAAACTGGGAAAGCGGAGTCTTAAGTTTTTGTGCCACATATACTAATGGGGAATGCGTGTCTTACAAAGAAAGCGGACAAACTACAGGCTTTACTGAACTCTGGAGGACCTGTTGCCTCTTGTGTTTTAGTGAAACTTGTTTACATGGTGATGTCAATGAAACTGCAATTTCTGAAGATGGTTTTTTTACGTTTAGGGGGGATAGAGTGGCGAAGTTTTGTGGTAAGCGAGGCGGGGGCTTCATAGTTTACCTCAAATGTGTGCCTCAAATCAGATTACCATCAGGCTACAGTTTTGTAGTAAGGACATTGAAATATTGGCATTTGTGCCAAGACCCTAGGGAATTTATGGCAATTATGGTATTGTGTACATTCCACCTTCAGCTGTACTGAATGATGCTTGTTCTAAACTACATAATGAAATGGCCATCTTACAGACCAGATACATACATTTGTCATATGTGGCGATTTAATCATGCTAGAATCTGTGACCTTTTTCTATCACCCCACCAGTATGTCAAGTTTCCAACTAGAGGCAGTAAAATATTAGATTTAGCCTTCTCAAATGTTCTGATGTTTTCAAGTGAGTTTAAAGGAGGATAAATCTGACTGTACGGTTTGGGGTTTACCTAGCATTGACTTACATAAGGACTTGGATGAAACCATAGATTTAGTGACTGATTTTCTCTGTAAAGCAAACCTTCGGTTACAAAGGACCTAAAAGATGCTATTTGGAAAAAAAGAGGCAGGCGTGCTTGAAGGGTAATGTAGACAAACCTAGGACATTGCAAAAAGCTCAAAACATAAAATCAGGGAGTGTAAAAAAACAATTCTAAAACAAAATTAGAAGCTTAAATCTGTCCCATTGAATCTATTAAAAAACAAAGTGTCTGAGGTAAAACTGTTCTAGTTGCGCATAGAAACCAAGCAGAGTACAGCACTAAATATTATAAACAGCTGTGGGAAAATGAAATCTGAGTTCTTATTGGTTTCCATGGCAAACTAGAACAATTCTGCTCTCAGACATTTCTCCCCCAATGTGACCGATACACCGTCTCCAGTATTTACTGCTGTAGCGTTTTCTACAGGGAATACCAGCAGCTTAGATGTGATGGAGGAAAATGTTTGCAAACTACTATTGTAAATTGTGATTAATAAATCAAGTGGTCCAAATGGAGCGTATGCAAGGGTTCTTGGTACAGCCAGTCGGTAATTGTGAGTTATTTTGTCTTGGCTGTTCAATGCCAGTTTTAAACAAAGGATACCCAGATAATGGAAGACCTCAGAAATTTGCCAATAGCCAAGAAATGTCCTCCTGTTAAGCTAAACGTTCATCTGATTGACATTTATCCTAAAAATCTTAAAGCGCTTTACAACATCTTGCCTCTTTGGTTGAGCCGTTCATGAATCCACTCCAGTTCGTGTACAGGAAAGGAATGGGTGTTGAAGATGTATTGGAAAGCTTTAGTGCAAATTCTTTTTTTTTTTATTTGAGCAGTGCATTTAACACTATAAAGCCTAATATCCTGTGCGCGAAGCTGGCAGAAATGAATGTTTATAGGTACATTACTAGTACCCAGTTACAATAATAATAATTCTTTATTTATATAGCGCACACAGATTACGCAGCGCTGCACAAGCATGTCAAATTTGTCCAAGAGACTAATGTCACTTCCCTAGTACGGGGTTTATTTTCAGAAGAAGTGGTTTGCAGTAACGAGGTACCACAAGGAAGACTGAAAACAACTGAAATGTGAAAAAACATTGTCGGCGTGAAAAAGCCCTTAAAGCGACCCTGTCACCAGGGATGTTATTTTTAGATGGTAACCTGCTCCAATAGCCTTGGTTTGCAGATTTAATGCCAAGTACCGTATTTTTCTGACTGCGCCTTAAAAGTCCAGTGCGCCTTATATATGAACCGTACTTTCAGACAACAGCTGCCTTGAACTGTGCACAGGTCTGCCACCTGCTGGTCATTCATTATAATCAGGAGCGCCTTACATATGAACCTAGTCGTTTTAGCAGGCATTTATTGATGGTGCGCCTTATAGTCCTAAAAATACTGTAATGTGAATTAAACCAATATACAAAACTACTGAAAGGATTCAAAATCATGACAAAAGGATGACCATAGGCTATTGGAATCCAACACCAGCTTAAAATGACATTCCTGGTGACAGATTCACTGTAAGGACTCTTTCACACTAGTGTCGAGTTCATTTAATTCTATTGCCATTTTGTGGTAAAAATATTTTTGTAAATGAGAAATAAAATTGCAATTTTACAAAATGGAATAAGTGGAATTAAAGAGGCAAGGATTGCTTTACCTTGATTACCAGAAGATCAATCACCCTAGGATCTGTTACATCTGCATTTTTCTGAAACTTTTCTCTCACCATTTCTCTTCCTTGTTTCACAGTGATATCCAGTTGAAACACATGCACTGCAAAGGAAAAATTTGAGAAAAAAAAATTACTCATGATCAGTAAGTCATGTGAGCATGCAATAAAAGATCAATTATCAAAGTATGCAGCCTTATGTAGGGGGCAACAGATAGATCAGTACTGGTTTAACCCCCACAGGATTCAAATGACACCTTCCCTTTATTCTTTGGGCCAGTATGATAACAAATACTGAATTTATATAGGTATTATATTTTAATACGTAGAACTGTGCCATTTCCCCATATAATGAGTACATACTTTTCATACTTCAGTGTACGGGGCCGTGTATGGTGATATATATATTTTTTTTTTTACAGGCCGAGGCAACGTTTATCAATTTCTTTTTAATTCAACTATTTATGGTTGAAAAAAAAAAAGGAAAAAGGGAGCGATTTTTGAGGTTTTTACACCCACTAGTGTACTATATACTGATCTACAGGGGGAAGACAAACACATCCAAGATGGCAGTGAGCATGAGCCAGTGGCATTAAAAACCTGCGATTAGTGATAACACCTACAGTCATGGCCAAAAGTTTTGAGAATTACACAAATATTTTCACATGATCTGTTGCCCTCTGGTTTTTAAATGAGTTTGTTAGATATTCTTATCACATACAGAAATACAAAATGACAGAATGAGTTAATGCAGCAAGTCAATATTTGCAGTGTTGACCTTTCTTCTTCAGGACTTCTGCAATTCTCCCTGGCTGCTCTCAATCAACTTCTGGACCAAATCTTGACTGATAGCTGTCCATTCTTGTTCAATCAATGCTTGCATTTTGTCACAATCTGTTTGTTTTTGTTTGTCCACCCGTCTCTTGATGATTGGCCACAAGTTCTCAATGGGATTAAGATCTGGGGAGTTTCCAGGCCATGAACCCAAAATCTCTATGTTTTCTTCCCTGAGCCATTTAGTTATCACCTTTTGCTTTATGGTAAAGTGCGCCATCATGCTGGAAAAGGCATTGTTGATCACCAAACTGCTCTTGGACGGTTGGGAGAAGTTGCTCTTGGAGGACATTCTGGTCCCATTCTTTATTATAGGATGTGTTTTTAGGCAAGACTGAGAGAGCGGATTCCCTTGGCTGAGAAGCAACCCCATACATGAATGGTTGCAGGATGCTTTACAGTTGGCATGAGACAAGACTGGTGGTATCGCTCACCTTGTCTTCTCCGAACAAGTTGTTTTCTAGATGTTCCAAACAATCGGAAAGGGGATTCATCAGAGAAAATGACTTTACCCTAGTCCTCAGCAGTCCACTCCCTGTACCTTTTGCAGAATATCAGTCTGTCCCTGATGGTTTTTTCTGGAGAGAAGTGGCTTCTTTGTTCCCCTCCTTGACACCAGGCCTTGCTCCAAGAGTCTCCACCACCACAGTGCCTGCAGATGCACTCACAACTGCCTGCTGCCATTCCTGAGCAAGCTCTGCACTGCTGGTACCCTGATCCCGAAGCGGAAACACTTTTAAGACAGTCCTGGCACTTGCGGGTCCTTCTTGGGTGCCCTGGAGTCTTTTTGGCATCAATGGAACCGCTCTCCTTGAATTCCTTGATGATGTGATAGATTGTTGACTGAGGTGCAATCTTTCTAGCTGCGATACTCTTCCCTGTTAGGCCAGTTTTGTGCAGTGCAATGATGACTGCACGTGTTTCTTTAGAGATAACTATAGAGAGAAGAGAAACAATGATGCTAAGCACCAGCCTCCTTCTAAAGAGTCCAGTGGTGTGATTCTTACTTAATCATGACCGATTGATCTCCAGCCCTGTCCTCATCAACACCCACACCTGTGTTAATGGAGTAATCACTGAAACGACGTTAGCTGCTACTTTTAAGGCAGGCCTGCAATGAAGTTGAAATGTGTTTTGGGGGAAAAAGTTCATTTTTTAGGCAAATATTGACTTTGCAATTAATAGCTGTTCAGATCAGAATGTTATAAAGAGCTGATCACTCTTTATACCATTCTGGAGTATATGCAAATTGCCATTATAAAACCTGATGCAGTAGACTTAACATTTGTATCATTCTCAAAACTTTTGGCCATGACTGTACGCAGCAAACATCCACAATATAAGAAGAGAGCTCAGTACGTGAGCAATTTTACATACACAAATAAAACCAAAAGGTACAACAAAGAAGACACTAAACCCCAATAAACCATATATTTTCTGAAAGCAGACATGTGCCCTATTTTCTAGATTGCATTAAGAAGTTTAAAGACAAAGGCACCTTCACGTAATTTTGGTTCAAAGTGTAAAATTTTATTTACAAAAGGTTCAAATTTAATGGCAAAAAATGTGCTCAAAACAGAAAATAATTAGCTTCACACTAATTAAATGTAACAGATGAAGTTCATAGATATCTAGTGGTTATATGTTGACATGAGTAATCAAAAAAAACTAAAAATGAAATAACCAACACACACAATTGAAAATCTGTAATTTGTTAATTTTCTTTCCCTAAACCACAATAGCACCACCGGAGAGGGTGGGGGTTCAGCACTAAGCGGTGCTGTCGTGGTTCAGGATAAGAAAATTACCGGTCCGTCATTACAGATTACCCCCTCACCACAACAGCACCGCCAGAGACCGTACAACACTGCTTAGGAACAACAGAGGATAGTACCCTACGACCAAATGATAGATCTTAACAACCCCCCACATTCAAACGTTAGACAAAAAAAAAAAAAAAAAAAAAAACTGTAGACAGTAGCTACAGCTCTGGTAGAATGAGCCTTCAGGTAGCTGCAGAAATGGCAAGTCTAATCCATCCAGCTATGGTACTGGAAGAGACTTTCCCACCAAACAGAACAAAGAGGCTGACTTCCTCTAAGGCAGTGATGACTAACCTATGGAACTGGTGCCAGAGGTGGCACTCAGAGCCCTTTCTGTGGGCACTCAGGCCATCACCAGAGAGGACTCCAGGTATCTTCCTGCAGTCCCAGACAGCCCAGGACTTGCTGTGCACAGAGCTATTTTAAAGTGACAGCTCTACCTGGGACTATTTTCTGCTTTATTGGTGTCCTAAGGGTGCTGGTATCAATGAAAACTGTGACAGAGAAGGGAGTATAAATCACAAATTAAATTTCTGTGTTGGCACTTTGCGATAAATAAGCGGATCTTTGTTGTAGTTTGGGCACTCGGTCTCTAAAAGGTTCGCCATCACTGCTCTAAGGGGCCTTTCTATCTAGGTATTCTAATATAGCCTGCCTACCATCTAGATTATGAAATTCCTTTTCTTGTTCTGATGGACTGGCACAGAAAGAGGGAAGAATTACTTCTTGGGATCTGTGAAACTTGCATACCACTTTAGGAAGTAAAGTCAGCTCTGTTAGCAAAATTACTCTGTCCTCAAATTTTTGTGTAAAAGGGTTTGCAGAACATTCTTTTGCATGCAAAAAAGATTCTAGAATGTAGACTAGTCTCACTTCCATATGAAGCTGAAGGTGGCAAGAATTTATTTGGGCCCATGGAACCGCTAGAATAGCTGTGGTAGGGAGACCTAATGCTGACAAAATCTACCCTCTATCTGGAAGGTTATTATTCAATAATTCCTGTACTGTATACTGTATATACTCAAGTATAAGCCGACCCGAGTATAAACCAAGGTACCTAATATATATATATATAGCCAGTGCCTGCCCCCCAATATATAGCCAGTCCCCCTCCGCATATAGGCAATCCTGACCCCCCCTTTAAAAAAAAATCCAAAAACTCTGTACTTGCCTTTTCTACCACCGCAGATCATCTTCTGTCTTCAGCTCAGTCTTCTGCTCCCTGCGCAGTCCTGTCACATACACCATGACATCATAGTGGGTGCCGCACACGCTATGATATCAGCAAGCAGCTGACGTCATGGCGTGTGCGACGCAGCCAATTGGACCGGAAGATGGAATTGGAGTCAGAAGAGGACCTGCAGGGGGCGTCGGAAAGGAGAGTACAAGGAGAGTTTAGCTCCTTCCCTATAGCAAACTTTAAGTTCGCAAACTTTTTTCTCTCTTTTGTGGGCTCCCAATTACCTCTATTCAGCATTTAACACAATTTTTGTGCTTTACTAGCACTCTCTTGCATTGGCCAGTCACGTGATTGTGGGCGTCTCCTCTGGTCACATGATCAGGGGGCAGGGCCTGGACACATGTCTAGGGCTTTAATTGTCGGCCAGTTTATATGCTTGCTAAGGTATGAGTAAGGACCACTAAAATGTAAAAGTCCGAAACGCGTCACCCAGTCCTGTTTGTACAAACATGTTTTCATCATGTTTTGTTATTTTTCCACCATGTTATTTGTTTTTACTATTTTTTTGCTATGAATAAACTTTGAAGATTTTTTACTCAAGCTGGTGCCGAAGGACGCCTTCCTTTTTCATCCATATTCACATATCTTACCTGGGACCGGACCAGGCTTCTTCTAGTCCCGACGAGCACAGCTACATTTATATGGAGCGACCCTTTACTCTCCACAGGTGAGCTTACACCTTTTGTTTTTCTTTGTTTGCATCATCATATTTTTTTCTCCGGCATTTTTGTGTATAGCTCCCTGTTGCATAAACCAATAAGAATATACATATATATTTTTTACATAAGAGACTGGGTCGCCCGTAATATATTTTTTTCTATATTGTCACACCAACATTTTGTTTAAAACCTTTTTTTTTCCCTCACTGTAAGACATAAACCGCAAAATCTTTTGGACTCTTTCCTTTTTGCAAGCATATATTTCTATCCTTGACATTATGGAGCAATCCTCTAATGGACAAACTACGGATTTCTACAATGATCACCAACGCCTACATAAAGTTAAATCCATCTTTTCCCAATCAGAAACAACACCAGATGTCGATGCTCAAACTTGGGGCATAAAAAAGGAACTGGAAAAAGCGATGTCAATGAGACTCAACTATGGTGGGATTCAACCACTTTGACAAATTATTTACAAAAACGCATGATTCCCAGGGGACTACGTATATGCAAATACCCCACCACCTCATATGATGCAGAGTTTACAAATCGGTGGAATCATACTCTCTCAGAGTGCTCCTTTCAGCTGATGTCACTAATTATAGAACAAGAACAGAAAAACATCCAAACTATACAAACGAACATAGAAACGAACCACACAGCTGAAACAACAGATCACTACTGATTCCTATGACTCTTTTTTACAACAGACCAAAGAACGCTTGGACCAACAAGAAAAACGAATTATGGAAGTGAAAAAAAACAAGTTTAACCGGGATAATGTTGACTACTTAACAGACAGAGTCTATGTGAGGGATTCTAGAACACCTTGCTCAATTCTGAGAAAACGCAATCAGAGGAGACGTTCATCCAGTAAAGTCTCCTTCTCATCATCCGTATACGAGTCGGACTTGAATACGGAACATTCAGACACAGAAAGACCCACCACACACAATGCAAACCAGTCAAAAAACGAGATCTCTCCCTCTTCACACATTCCTACAAAAAAAAAAATGCGGTGAGCAGGGAGAAACTTCCAAAGGAGAAAATCAATACACAACTCGCCAAACCAACAAGAACAAAAACAACAGAAAGAACTAACGCATTGTAATAGTGTGATTAATCTGTCTGCGTGTACTCTATCAAAAAATCAACTATCCCTACTGGCAAAAGGTCTAAGCTATGCACCTAAGAAAAATATGGATCTGTTTACCACTATGTGTGATGTCAATAAATTTGTTTGAGCTCTCACAATTAAAAAGCATTTTTTTACTCCATCACAACCTAATATGGAAGTTGCTACCTCGGTCCCTCTAGACCAGTGATGGCGAACCTTTTACAGACCGAGTGCCCAAACTACATCCAAAATCCACTTATTTACCGTGAAGTGCCAGCATGGAATTTTATACCTTAACTTACTGCTACCTGTTCTTCCACATCTTTCAATTGTATCGGCTGCCTGAGGCCACCAATATAGTTGACAGAAGGAAGGCAAAATCAAACTCATAGTTTCTTTCCAGGGTCTCTCTGAACAGTAAGAAATGGTGGATCCAGCAAGATGACCTCCAAAGATAATGCAGTTCTGTCAACACCTTCTTACTTTCCCTGCTGTTACAAAGACCCAATAAAGTGTCACTTTAAAATAGCGCTGAGAGCAGCATCTCTTAAGTTGAAGATTCAGTGTTTGGTGAACTCTGTGTCCTTGGACAAAGGCCTGAGTGCCCACAGAAAGGGCTCCGAGTGCCACCTCTGGCACCCGTGCCATAGGTTCGCCATCACTGCTCTAGACATTACGGATACAAGGGATAATGCATATAATCTGGAAATGCGTTTTTCTGATTTATACACTCTTTTCCAGCGAAATTTTCACTGTTGTTCCAGTGAAAATGTCGATACATCGACCCTAGTACAGAGGAGTAATCCAAATTTTTACCCCATCAATTCAAGGGTCCCCGAAATGGACCTCTTCCAAGAGGCAGTAGAAAGAGATCTTACTCTACTACATACCACTACCGCTCAATCAACAGATCACAATCTTACCAGAGGGGAACAACTGGCCATAAAGGAAATCAAAGATAACCCATTTATAGCGGTACGACCCTCTGATAAGGGGGGCACCATAGTTATCTTAGACAAAGAATTATATCGCAGATCCGTTTTACTTTTACTGGATGATGAAGTCACATAAAAAATTACCCAAAGATCCAACACCATCTGTCAGTCAAATGTTGACAAACCTCTTACAAGAAGGAGTGCATCTACAGCTTTTTGACAAAAACACCATGGACTTTCTATTACCTTCTCACCCAATATGTCTTCTATGCTTTACCTAAAACGCATAAAGGCACCTTTCCTTATGCATATCGCCCCATTGTATCGGGAAACAATTCCCTATTAGAAAGATTGGGCTCATGGCTCGACACTCTCCTGCAGCCCCTTGTCAAGCGACTCCCAGCCTACATCAGAGACAGCAAAGCAGTCCTCGCAGCAATGGACAACTTCACCTGGACACAAAACTGTACATGGCTGTCGTGCGACGTCACAGCACTCTATACCTCAATCCCCCACGGTCTTGCCTGCAGTGCAACAGCATATCATCTTTCAAAATACAGCCAATATTCACAGATTCTGCAGGACTACATTGTTCTTGTTTTACATTTTTTTATTATCTAACAATTTTTTCACTTTTGATAACCAGTTTTTTCTTCAATAGGTGGGATGCCCTATGGGGGCCCGTTTTTCCCCCTTCTTTGGCAAACTTGTTTGTTGCCATGTGGGAGGAGCGGGTCCTATACCACGAATCCAACCCCTTCTTGTCAGACATCCAATGGTATGGGCGTTACATCGATGACTGTCTCCTGGTGTGGTCTGGACGCCGGGAGACAGTCACCGACTTTGTGGCGTACCTTAACAACAACGAATTCAATTTGAAATTTACTTATGATTTTCAGGAGTCCACCATTGCTTTCTTGGATGTCCGTCTGTCCGGACATCCAGACACCAACACAGTAACTACAGAAAGCCAACATCAGGTAATACACTACTCAGAGCGGACAGTAATCACATCAAACATACCATTAGGAATTTACCGATAGGGGAGTACATCCGTGCGAAAAGGGCTTCCTCTTCACAACAGAGCTATCACAAAACATGTAAAGAACTTGAAGTCCGTCTAAGGGAAAGAGGATATGGCAAAGCACTATGCAAAAGAGCCCAAAGGATAGCAGACACGCAGCCACGATCACACTATCTCAAAGATAAAGTTTCCAATATTTCCGACCAACAAAATAAAATTTATTTCAGCACTCGTTTTAGTAATCAATATGAACAAATCATCTCCATTATCAAAAAATACTTACCCATCTTGTACCATAACGACTTTTTGAAACACATTCTAGACAATGGCATTAATTTTGTCCCCACCAGAGCTGTCACACTTGGCAATTTACTTTCACCCAATGTTTTCATCTCTAAAGAACTACAAACCCCCTGGCTCACCCATAAAGGCAGCTTTTGCTGCGGTGGTACCAGATGTAATATCTGTAAACTTATGCACAAATGCCACACCTTCAAATCTCACAGTAATGGCAAAAGTTTCTCTATCTACAGTTACATTAATTGTGAAACTAGTTGGGTCATTTATGTTATTGAATGTACCCAATGCTGTCTCCAATATGTAGGATGCACAGCCCGGAAACTTAAAGACCGCATCTCAGAACATATTACAGGAGCCAACCCGAGAACACTTGCCAGCACCCGAAGTATCACGGGCGCTTCCAAACACTTTCGTGACTCACATGGGGGGAACATACAGTACATGCGGGTCACGGGAATAGATCGAGTTTTTCCCAACAAGAGAGGTGGAGATAGAAACAAACAGCTGTATCTCAGAGAGGCGAAGTGGATTCTTACCCTAGGCACACGTCATCCTCAGGGTTTAAATTATAGAAACGATCTGACATACATATATTAACACTTTTGCATCTTTACTTCTCAGGTTCTATTTCTTTATTCCATACCTTAGATTTGCATTCTCATTTCTCTTGTTTTTCCCCCATTTACACCTATACAGCCCTAAACGCAATCACTGTGTTTCCTAGTCTTTTTCCTGTACCTTATAGTCACATGACTTGTGGGCGTCTCCTTTCGTCACATGACTAGGAGGCAGAGCCTAGGTGCACGTACTATGCATTTAGCTCCTTCCCTATAGCAAACTTTAAGTTCGCAAACTTTTTTCTCTCTTTTGTGGGCTCCCAATTACCTCTATTCAGCATTTAACACAATTTTTGTGCTTTACTAGCACGCTCTTGCATTGGCCAGTCACGTGATTGTGGGCGTCTCCTCTGGTCACATGATCAGGGGGCAGGGCCTGGACACATGTCTAGGGCTTTAATTGTCGGCCAGTTTATATGCTTGCTAGGTACGAGTAAGGACCGCTAAAATGTAAAGGTCCGAAACGCGTCACCCAGTCCTGTTTGTACAAACATGTTTTCATCATGTTTTGTTATTTTTACACCATGTTATTTGTTTTTACTATTTTTTTGCTATGAATAAACTTTGAAGATTTTTTACTCAAGCTGGTGCCGAACGACGCCTTCCTTTTTCGTCCATATTCACAAGGAGAGTATAATTCTTCTTCATTGATTTGAGTATAAAACGTGTTTTTCACATTTTTTGTGCCGAAAAAAAAAATAAAAAATTCAGCTTATACTTGAGTATAAATAGTAAATCCCTAAATTTTGCAGACCTCATCTGGGGGAAGAAAAGATTTGACTGAAAGAATCCAGGCGGATCTTTTTGACTGTGATGATTTTAAGGGTTTACTTTTAAATTTATAAAAATCAACCCAGTTGACACAATCTCCTGAACTCAAGTAATTGGGATGAAACCGCTTCTGCTGATTCTACCAACAAAAAAATTAATCCAGACAGGGGACAAATAAATGGTATAATTGTATTAAGGAGTCTATTTCCGCTATAATTTTAGTGAATACCCTAGGAGCAATGTCCACTGCAAAAGGGCATAGCCCTGAATTGGAAATGTGTGAAGGTTAAAAAATTTAAAAATACTGCAACCCTTGGTAATATGCGTCAGATAAATCGATTGACGCCATGTAATGGAAAAAGTGAATTTATTGCGGATTTTAATGTCTCCATCTAAAATTTTTCAACCAACAAAAAATTATTCAGAGGTTTTAAATTAATGATAATAATTAATTAATGATTAATGAGCCATCAGGTTTTCAGATATGGAATAGGGTCGAGTAGAACCCCAATTCCTCCTCATGTGGTGGGACCTTTATTAGAACAGCCTTCCGAAGAACAACATTGACCTATAAACTCCAGCAGATCTGGGTTTGAAAGATTTTAAATCTTCGTAGTGGGGGTATAAGAATAGAAGCTTCAGGCCATCATGAATGACAACTGGCACTCATTTATTATTATTAGACAACCGCTCTTTTTAACCATACAGCCTTCTCTTCTTATACCATAATCTAACATGTGAAGGATATCTAATTGGATGAAACAGATAACTGAAGTCCCCATAGATATAGTTGGCTAATTAGTGGGCACTGTTTTATGGTGACAACTGAACAAATTTCTTTTCTTTGAAATGCATAGGGATAGTTGTGCGGCAGCATATCACTGGTTAGACATCAGTCTACGCAAACAGCAGACCAACTGGATAGTGTAGAAAAAAAAACAAAACATCTACCTACCATAATAGTTGGTTCAGTAGCTTATGAAAAATCCAATTAACGGTAAAACTAATTTGCATCTGAAGTAACAGATGATTTAAAACGTTAGGGTAGAACTGCAGACAATGCTGACGTTTCTCTAAAACGGATATAAAAATAAAAAAACAGTAAAAATGTCTGATCAATTAAAATACAAAACCAGTGAATCCCAGCATTTAAGCCCGGGACGGGCTTCATGTTCATTAGAACATGAAGTCTATGCCTGCGTGAGCACTAAGGGTTATGAGCTTATCTGCACAGAGCTGATAAAGCCAAGTGAAGTGAGCAGCATGAAGAGCAGAAACAGACAAATAAAGTTCTGTAGAATCACAGACTGGGGTGGAGAAACCGATAGGGAACAGGGAAATCTTGAACCTCACTATTCTGTGCAGGAGACATCTGCATACACTGTCACATCCTCCTCCTCTGTGAGAAGGGAACAGGAGCTCCATTAAACTGACCGGGAAACAAAGTATGGATTCATAGGGCTTGTCAGCGCATGGAGAGGAGGATGCCATTGCAGTACTGAGGTAATCTGAGGGGCAGAGGGTGCACTAACATTTTTACAGAAGGGTAATAATACTATTTTTGGGGAAGTATTTTCAGCTGAGGAGGAATATCGGTAATACACACACACACACATATACACATACATATATATTATCTCATAGACGTATACACTATAATGCTAATAGATGCTATTTATACAAATACAAAAATAAAAATCATCTCAGTCAGTACCTTCTGTTCTCCTCCTCCCCCTAGCCGCTGATGCCACCAACCACCGGCACACACCAAATACATAGAGTGCAGTGAGCACTCACTCACTCACCCAGCACTGCTCTCAGGTCCTGCCTGGATCAAAAAACAGTAGTTACACACCGGTAATGATGTTTCCTTGTACCACGACGGCACCAACCAGAGAGAGGGATCCGCCCCCAGGGACAGGAAACCTGAGCATATGTATATATACACACACTTTTTTTCCAAACACCCATATGACCGCCACTAAGAAAAAAGTAAGAACACACACCCGGGTGGGAATATACCAGGTGCCGTCATGGTACGAGGAAACATCATTACCAGTGAGAAACTACTGTTTTTCCCCAGCACCATGACAGCACCAACCATAGAGATTTTCAGAGAGAAAAAATTATATTTAGGGAGAGATAATAGAAGAGAGTACTCTTATCCCAAAGGAAAGGTCAAAAGAACTCGCCACATCTAACCAGTAGTGCTTAAAGAAGGTGTGGGGGGGTAGACCAACATGCCGCCTGACATATCTGATCTAGAGAGGCATGCCTAAACTCAGCTCAGGAAGTGGCCAGTGCACGGGTTGAATGGGCATGAATGCTTTCTGTGACAGATTTCTTGGCTACTTCATAGGCCAACTGGATAGTAGCCCTAGTCCATCTAGCGATGGCTGTTGAAGATTCCTTTGTCCCTTCCTGAAAAAAGAACAAACAGACTGTTTTACGGAAAGATTTTTAAACTTCTAAATACAGGATTACACAACGCCTAACATCCAAATGATCAAAAGATGTTTCCCTTTTTGACTTTGGATTTGTACAAAAAGATGGAAGGATCACCTCCTGGAACCTATGGAAACTTGAAACTACCTTCAGTTGAAACTCCGGGTCAGGTTTCAAAATTATTTTATCTTCACACAAAGTAAAGTACGGGGGTCTACAAGATAACACGGCCCTTTCACCAACTCTCCTGACCGAGGTAATGGCTACAAGGTTTTAAGGGTAAGAAGTTTTAAGGATCTAAGGGCTCGAAGGGATGATCTGATAGTGACCCTAAAACAAGGGATAAATCCCAAGGGGGGCATCTAGACCTAATGGAAAGGCAAAGTCTTAATGAATGCCTTAATGAATCTAGTTAACCACGGGTGATTAGCTATATCCTGGTAAAAAAAAAAAAGAGCCGCTAAGGCAGACACTTGAACCTTTAATGAAGCTGGTTTTAACCCTTTCTATAGGCCTAACTTTTGAAAACTCTAGAATACTACCAAAATCTGGATTTCGCATATCAATGGATTTATGGCCCATAAATGACAAAAAAAGCCCTCCAAGTTCTTAAATAGATTCTATATGTAACCGGCTTTCTACTCTTCTGAAGAGTTGAGATAACCTGCCCTGAAAGACCCTTCTTTTCTATTATCAACCTTTCAATAGCCATGCCGTGAGATGCAGACCCTTCACCTCTGGATGATAAATAGGCCCCTGGTATAATAGGTCTTTCCTCTCTGGAAGGATCCAGGGGTCCGCTATCGACATGTCTTTTAGTCATGAAAAACAGGCACGGTGAGGCCAAAAGGGGGCAATGAGAATGACCTTTGCTTTGTCTCGTTTTATCTTCCCCAGAGTTCTTGGTATTAGGATCATGGGAGGGAAAGCGTACAGCAGGTGATGACCACCCCAATTTTGGGAGAAAGCATCTACCGCTAATGGACAATCTCTGGAGTCGGGAGAAAAAAAAAAAAACTGTTCTACCTTTCGATTTCTTCTGTTGGCAAATAGGTCTATGTCTGGGAGACCCCAAAGTCTGCCTATCATGTCGAACACTACTTTGCTGAGGGCCCATTCCCTCTGGTGATATTGCGGCTCAGAAAATCTGCCTGAATGTTCTGTGACCCCTTTATGTAGACTGCATTCAGGTATATTGGATTTGCCTCTGCCAACCGAAAAATCTGCATAGCTATATTTAAGAGATGTGGACTCTTTGTCCCTCCCTGCTTGTTAATGTAGGCAATTGCTGTAGGGTTGTCTGATCTTACTGAAATACTTTGACCCTTTAGTAGTGGAAGAGCTTCTTTTAACCCTTTCAGTACCGCCAAGCATTCCTTGCTATTGGAAGATAGTCTTTTCTGAGGGCTCCACGGTCCCTGGAACACTCTGTCCTCTACATGTGCTCCCCAACCACAGGGACTGGCGTCTGTAGTGATTATCTTTTCTGGATTTGATACCCAGGGGAGACCCCTTCCCAGATTCTGTCCAGGAACTTAATACCCCTTCTGGAATTATCTCTGTCTAGGGAGGTTGGATTTTTGTCCCAGGACTGTAGAAGAAAATTTTGTTTTATTCTTAAGTGACACTGCGCCCAGGGAACTGTTGGAATGGCGGCTACTAAGCTTCCCAATATGTTTTTAACCTAGATTTACTTCCCCTTATCTTCTCCTGTTTTTCCTAAGGGAAGAAAAGATTTTTGACAATCCGAATCAGGTAGAACCCCTAGAAACAATTTTTGACAGGAAGGAATTAATCTCAGATTTTTCTACATTTACTGTCCACCCCAGGAAATGTCGAATTTTGTGTATTCTGACTACCTGGATTTTTACTGCCTCTTCTGATGGGCCCACCAAAAGGAAGTAGTCTAGATAGGGTATAAACAGACCTAGTTCTAACCTTATAAAGGCTGCCATTTCCGATACAATCTTGGTAAATACCCTTGGTGCTATGGCTATTCCAAAGGGAAGAGCTCTGTATTAGAAATGGACGATTTCTTGCCCTATCTGCAACGCAAATCTCAGGTATCTTTGATACTCCGGGTGGATAGCTACGTGATAGTAGGCATCTGTGAGATCTATTGATGCCATAAAACAACCCGGGAATAACAAATTTACTGCAGACCTTAGAGTTTCTATCTTGAAGCTTGGTACTCTGAGGAATTTGTTTAACTGTTTTAGATTTATTATGGTCCTCAAGGCCCCACTCGGTTTCTTTACCCAAAAGAGTTGAATAAAACCACTGACCTCTTTCTCCTAATGGGACTGGACACAGTACCTTTTTGGAAAGCAGCCCGGTTATTTCTGACATGGCACTGCCCCCTTCCCCCACTGGAATCTTTGTTATCCTGAACTTCTGGGTAGGGGTATTTATGAAGTCCAATGTTATCCCCTGTAGAATGGATCTGAGGATCCAATCGCTGTTCGAAATCTGTTTCCAGGCAAGGAAGAAAGTGGGATAAACTTCCTCCCACCTGGAGCCTCACGTCATTGTGGGCGGGGATTGGGTTGTCTAGATTGTACCTGTTGCTGACCGAACAGGTAACCTCTATTTGTTTGAGGTGGTCTGGAGGAGCGCGTTCTTGGTTCTCTATCCCACCTCTGGAACCTTGTCCTCCGAAAGGATTTGGATCTATAAGGGGTGGAAGGGAAGGGGAAACCTTTTTTCTTGTCTCCCGCTTTCTCTAATAAATCATCAAGTATAGGACCGAACAGGAAATTTACATCACAAGGTATACCACAGAGTCTGCTTCTCCCCGACCAATTTTTAAGCCACAGAGCTCTTCTGGCTGAATTGGACATGGCTGCAAGTCTAGCCAAGAGTTTTTAAACATCCACCGATGCATCTGCCAGGAGGGCAGCACCTTTCTGGATATTTGCGACTGATACTCCCTGGATACTTTATTTTGAATGCCCCCTTCTAATTGGTCCAACCATAATAGAACCGAGCTGGCTACACAGGCTGCTGCTACTGCTGGCCTAAAAGAAGTGGTAAACGATTCCCAAGATTTTTTGAAGAAAGCCTTCCGCCTTCCTATCCATGGGATCCTTTAAAGAATGTATGTCTTCAAAAGGGAGAGAAGAACCGCGGGACATCTTTATAATAGAGGCACCTACTTTAGGTGGAGGGCCCCAAGATGAAGTAGGATTCTCTTCAAAAGGGTATTTTCGGGGCTCTGCCACTCCTTATTAATTAGGGCCGTTATAGTATTATGTAAAGGAAAGGTGCGTCTTTTCCTTTGTCTGCCAGAACATTATACCCTGTACTATTTTGGGTTGTTTCTTCTCTTCTACATCCATGGAAGATCTGACCAATCTCAATAAACTCTCCATATCCTCTTTTAGGAATAGAGAACGTCCTGTTAATTCCTCTTCAGAGGCCGAAGAGTCTAATTCCTCTCCCCTTTCTCTCTCTTCTTCAGTAGCAGAAAGTTCCACCACAGGATTAACCGCTGAGGATGGGCCCGGGAGATCTTTCTCTACTGAAAATGGCCTTGGTTCAATAGCTTCCTTAACAGTCACCTGAACCTCCTCCCCAATTATAGAACGTAGGGATTCAAGCCAAGAAGAGGATTCTTCAGTAATCATTTTAGAAATACATGCTGAACAGGCGTTTTTTTCATAGTTTGATGGAAATTTTCTACCACAGATTCTGCATTCTCTGTGGTGAGTCTTTTTAGTAGCCTTTTTGGGAGTATCTTCTCACTAAATTATGTTAGAAAATCACCATCAGTATACATGTGAGAATAAGCTCCAAACACACTCACCATACCAAGATTACCGGAGTTGGAGTTCTCAAAGGCTCAGGAGCTTCACGTCTTTCTGCCATCCTGGTAGAGTGTGAGGCACCGAGTCTATTTTAGGCGGGAGGTTTTATATCATAAGCTCCGCCCCCCTGCCGGGTCAGAAGGGGATGCGGTGACCCCCTTCAGTCAGTGAGTAATATGTGCTGCACAAAGCAAGCACGCTCTAAACTATTTGTATAAACCCAGGAGGAGGACTATATCCCCTGGGCTCCCCCTGGTTTTGCAGAACGCTGCTCTCCCTCGCAGCACCGCAAACCGGAAGTAGTCATACCTTGAGTTCCGGTCGCGCCATCAGCTGACTCTCCACGCCGGTACACTGCAGCTCCATACACTGCCGTCCTCCCCGGTCACTGGGGATTCCTGCAGCCCGGAGGAGGAGAACTTCGGCGTCTACACCTGGTCCCGATGCATCTCCGACAACGGGTGCACTCCATGGATCGGAGGCCGCTGTTTGGGATGGTGAGTTCTCCAGACTGCCACACAGCAGTCTACACATAAGAGAAAAAGAAAAAACGATAGAACTCATGGTCCGGAGCTCAGGTCCCCTCTAGGGACAGGAAACCACTGAGGCAGGATTGGAAGAACACGTTTTTTTATGCTCAGGTTTCCTGTCCCTGGGGGCGGATCACTCTCTGGTTGGTGCCATCGTGGTGCTGGGGAAACAATGGCGGCTGCTGCACAGGCCTGCAGAACGGGCAGGGAGTGCTGGAGAATGACTTATCAATGAACAGCAGCCCGTATGTCTCCCCTGGGGCCGGGGCTCTCGCTCCGGGTCTCTACAGTGCTGACATGGATCACTTTGTCACGTGTGCTGCTGATATTTCCCTCCTTTGCAGCGCACACTGAACTGCTCAGATTGTACGCTGCAGGGGATAATTGCCAAGCATACCTTTACACATGGCAATTATTTTAGGGAGTAATGGCGCCTCATCATGCGTCTATGATACGCCTGCATCTATAAAAGAGAAAAAAAAAAAAAAACACCTGTCTTTCATTACACAATGAACATGGGCATACAAGAGACCGCTTATGTAACAGCCCCTTTGGGCACAAAAAAGAAAAAACATTCCAAGAGAGGAACAGGAGGAGGTAGACATAGATCCAGATACTCTGTCCGCTGGGGAGAACTCGTTTCTACCATCTGTCCTCCAGCCCAAGCAAACCCTGCTCCACGCTGCTGTATGGCACTAGCTGCCCTCGTTCCTCTCCTCCCCCGGACAAGCTTCCCCTGTCATGTCCCTCCAGCCACGGAAGGTGATATACTGGAGGTCGGGGTAAAGGCCAAGTGTGCAGAGCTGCGTCCGTCCTCCTGTTTCTACCCTTCACTCTCAGCACAGCATCAGCTATCATCATGGCAGAGGAGCCATGAGAAGAAGCTCCCTCAGCTGCCCTCCTCATCACCAGGGGAACTGCCAGCTCTGATGACAGGACTGCAGGGCACCGAGGCCAATGCACTGCAACAGAAGATCAAGAACTCCATTTGGTAAGCTGCAGAGCCCCATGTCCTGTCATTCATGTAGCATGTTATATCTGCTATCCTCCTGTACACGTGACTGACATATATGACATGTATAACATGGAGAACACACGACCAAATATCTTATGTATGTATTTTGTACATGTCACTTTTTACTAAGGGCCATGCGCCAGTTTTCTGTCGGACTTTGCACATTCTATTAGGTGCAACCTGCTTGTGCCGGCATTTAAGAAGTGTCTGCACCACATTAGTGTTGTAGGCTACCGTTTTGTGGCATGGCTGCACTACTTTTTAAAACGACACATTTCTGCACTGAACGCGGTGCCAAATTTGTATGACAGAAATGTGTTGCATGCCCATGTTAAAGGTGCACCAAAAAAGTGGTGCTCTACGGGGCACTATATTCATGACGAACGTGCACCAAAAATCCTGTACCCGATGCGCCCTGCACAGTAACACAGGAAACTGCACATAATACAGACTGCACTGTTCTTAGTAAATGTGCCGCACTGACTCCCCTGCTCCACAAGAAATGCGGCAGAACCAGGTATTAAAAAAAAAAAATTGAAAAAGTGAGAGACTTTAGCTGACAAGGATCGCCTGCCTGCCTATGTTTAGTATTGCATCACTATCAGTTATATGGTTACAGGGTAAAGGTAATACAATTTAGGCTGCTTTTACGCATTCCAGTTGACTTGTGTTAAGAAACGCGAGTGAAGCGGAATGGGGAGGGGCTTTGTGCGATCATACGTGTTTCAGCTGACACGCATGTGATCTGTAAGGGTGGGGTCACACATACTGCTAGCACTGCATTTACAAATGCAGCACTGGCGTGCGGGGGCGAGTCTTGGGACAATAAAATATGCTTTTTTATGGTGTGTACTCCTTGTCGGCTACAAATACTCCTCCAAAATGCCAAGAGGAGTATTTTTACTCTGCCTTGAAAAAGTATTTTTACTCTGCCTAGTCATATACACTGTTAATAGCCAGCCCCAACTTGAGATAGCCCATCCCAAAACCAATGCACTTGAGCAAATTGCCGCTTCAATACCTTAACGTTTTAATTAGCTTAAACTTAGGGAAATGTATTGCAGGCTTGAATACATTCTATGGCCAGTATACTATGCTTGTCTTACCACTAGTACAAATCACCTGCGTTACCTCATATAAAACATCTGCTAACATTATTCTATACATTTTGCGGCCAGTATACTATGCTTGTCTCACCACTTGTATAAATCACTTTCTTTACCTCATATAAAACCGTTTGTCTCACCATCTGCTGTATTCCCTACAATACCAAGCACTGTACTCATTCATCCATCGATGCATTGATCTATCTGTGTATGTTTTCGTTCCTGGATCTATGCCTAGACGCATGGTTCCATTCCTCCCAGAGATCGCGATAACGCCTCTACAAGCGTCTATTACACCCCCAAAAAACCACCATGCGTAGAAATATGCTTGAAGGTTTTCTTGTTTAACCGCGGGCTGTCGGCACTTGCTGCGATCCTGCAAAGGAGCGCCGCCCCCTTCTCCCCTGCCAAGCCATCTTGCGATTGTGATGGAAAGTCATGTGATCGCAGCTGAGGTCACATGACGTTCTACATTGGCCGCGGGCTGGAGCAGTGAGTAGCTCCACCCATCCCCATGGCCATGTGCGATTATGCACACACAGCCATCAACAAGATTGAGCTGTCTATGAGACCACTCAATCCTGTACTGTGACGGGGGATAATATTATCAGCCACTTGTATTTTCACCTGCCCCTGTATACAGTAAGAGGCTGCAGGGAAGGTGCTATATGCATCCTCTCTGCATGTCTCTGTATACAGATCTTATGGGCTCTTACCATTAGATCACTGTCATCTGTGCTCTATATATAAGATTAGCAAGGAACACGTGTGCTCCTGTAAAAAAAATAAAATAAAAAGAATTATGCCCTGAATCCCCCAAAAATAAATTTAGCGGTGCCAGCCCCTGCCCACTCTGTTGGGGTTTGGGGCTGGCATGAGCCCCGGCCTGCTCTGTGAGAGGGGGAGTGTCTGGGGCCGGCGTCAGACCCAGTCTTCTCTGTGGGGAGCTCTCTTTCTGGGACTGGCTTTAGCCCCAAACCGTGCTCTGGGGGCAGTCTGGGGCCGGTACCAGCCCTAGATATTACTACAGTTGTCTCAAGTGGCTACTTAAAGGGCATCTACACCCAGGATGAAGGAATGTATGCAAATGAGCATGAGGGCCTCCAGGCTCCATAGGTGTTAATAGAGACTGGAGCACCACAGGCTCATTTGCATACAGTCTTTCATCCTGGTGGTAGATGTCCTTTAAGCACAAAAACACTGATCTATAACAATTTTCTTGTATAAATAGACAATAATAAAAATATTTATTTGTACAGCGCCATCCTATTCCGTAGCGCTTTAAAAATCATGGGGGACATATACAAATTACAAATATACATATACAAATTAATAATAAAATACATTACAGAGTAGAAACATATGGAACAATAGTCAATTATATGACTGTTAATTACATATTTGTAGTACTGAAAATTCCATACTCCTCCTCAGCTGAAATTACTCCTCAAAAATGGTAAGGAGCATTATTACCCTTCTGGAAAAATGTTAGTGCGACCTCCAATTCCTTCTATTTATTTAATTATTCTTCTCCTGCCATCATCCATTTCGCATAGGGTGTACCTTGCTCTGGCTCTCATTTTCACAAGTGGCAGCCTTCTCTTCAGGCACACGGGCACATTACTCGAACACCAGTTATTCCATCTACCTACAATAGTCTTGTGGCCGCGGTCTTTCATAGCGCGGTAGCGCGGACCTTGCTCCAATGCGCACGCCCATCTTAAGTGAGCTCGATGCGCTCGGTAATTGATTATACCGTAGTGCGCAAACGCACAAACTCAGGTCTAGGAGATCCCCTAAATTGCATGTGCAGGCGTGCTTGGAGGGATGCCAGCCAGTTACCACCGCACAGAGGGACTTGCTTCTATCAACAGGTGGGTGCATCTACATTAGATTACAATAAGAAACATAATCCAATCTGCTTATATCATTCCACAATACTCATGACCCACCCTCATTACATTGTATGTACATCCAACTGGGAAGCCATCTGTATATATGCATCTAATTACTCATCTGATTGTTTTTATACATTCATTTATGTTTTCATGACGATACAATGTTATACATTTTAAAAACTAACTATATACATTTTTTGCCTAACCACACCTATGTATTGGCATTTTGGTTCCAACTGGTTGACATTAAGTGGTAACCTCCCTCCCTTCCTGAAATTTGGGTTATATATTGGGAGAACCAATATATGTCAATTGTCTTTTATCTTATGAACTGGTCTGATGAAAAGAATGTAAACAGA
Organism: Engystomops pustulosus; assembly: GCF_040894005.1. Lineage (NCBI taxonomy): Eukaryota > Metazoa > Chordata > Amphibia > Anura > Leptodactylidae > Engystomops > Engystomops pustulosus. The sequence goes on along the minus strand of NC_092420.1, from coordinate 40,624,825 downwards.
ACGATAAAACAAAAAGAGAGGACAGCGCCTCGTGTAATACTGTTGGGATCAATGGTTGGTGAGAGAAGAGAGTACTGCTCACCTGAAAGCACTTTGTTACAGTGCAGTTTGTAGCCCACCCTGGGGAAGGATTCCGGATTGTATGGCTAATTGAAGCCACACACACACACATATTTTTTATGTTTTATTGATTGATGGATTTGCCTTTTACCATAATTATACATTAGTAATAATAAATTTGATGTGCTCTCTATTACGGAGTTGAATCAGTTAATCAGCTATTCTGGTGTAGATACCCCAAACTGACAAGTTCTTACTACCGCATGGGTGCTCTTTTTTTTTTTTAAATCCTACTGCTTTCATGCGTCTATGCCACATGGTGAGGCATGGTGCGATCTCTGCTAAGGGAGATAGCAAAGAAATTACTGCATATATTGATTTGTGGAAAAAGAACCCCTTTAAGTTACTCTTTAATAAAAAGTGATCAAAAACATTTTCACTGCATTTGGAATTTTTTTCCTGTTTTCCAGTACACGGCATGGAGAATTAACCCCATTATTGACCACCCATACGGTTTTTTAGGTCTGTCACTAAGGTACCTTGGGCTAGGTGCCTTTTCCATTGGCCTAGCCCAAGTTCTGCACAGGGAAGAACAGCAACAACTGCCGGGACCCTCGTCTAACTTGAGTGCCAATCCGGGCTGTTTAAGCCGTTAGATCCCAAGGTCAATGCTGCTCCCTCCCTTCCTGACATCCCGCGATGCTGTCGAACAGCAGGGGAGCTAATGAAGGTGCCTGGGTCTGTCATCGGAATGGTTATTACAATTCATTAACATGAACTAGTGATTACATCATCACTATATATGATTTTTTAAAAAGTGGGAAAAAAGTAAAAACACTACATATTAGGCATCACTGTGTCCCAAAATTCTCAATGTGTAAAAAAATAAAAACAGTTATTCATGGCAGTGAACCCCGTAACAGAAAAATGCGCCCAAATGTCCAAATCGGCACTATTTTACCATTCTGCAACATAAAATTTTTTAAAAAGTGATCAAAAGGTCGTGCAGTCCTCAAAATGGTAGCAATGAAAACGTTAGCTCGTCCAAGAAATAAATAAGGACATCGAAGTATGAAAAAGTTATTGGAGTCAGAATATGGCATGCATATTTGCAATTTTGTTATGCAATTTCTCCTGAGCACAACGATTTAGATTTTTTTTGCGTTACAAGTCTCTTTATATGTTATGGGGCTTATGGGCATTTTTATTGATTTATTACTTTATTTTTTATTGAATAACTTTTGTTATTTTTTACTTTTTGATTGTTTCCAACATGGGACATGAACAAGCAATCATCTGGTGGCTTGTTCATGATAATACTCTGCCATACTGATGTATTGCAGGGTATTAGCAGTGTCAGCCTATGCAGGATGACATTGTGCCTTTAAGACGCCATCACAGACGCCATCTTTCAGGCAGTGCCTACAGTCCCTGATCGGACCACAGGGTTGCCATAGCAATGATAGGCACCACCCCTCCCCCCCCCCCCTCAAGAACGGCAGGGGGGCCATCATGGGGGAAAGACCCCCCCCAAAGGCATGTTAAATTTAACAGGTTAAACATCCGTGATCGGCACCCACTCTGACCGCAGGTGTTGGCTATTAGTTTTCCGATGCCGGTTCGGCTCATATCTTGAGCTGAACCGGCATCAGAGCTGCGTCCGATATATCGGACGCTGAATGCTAAGTAACTGCGCTCAGTGTCCGATATATCGGATGCCGAGCATTAAGAGGTTAAACAGAACTTCCAGAACTCCTACGGCGCTTACCCTCTGCCCCCGGTAAGCGCCGCGGGGGGTCCAATCCACATGAGAAGCACTGGTGTCCGGTGAGTGCCATGTGGCTGCGTGAAGTCTCCCTAAACTGGCCTTGCCTCCTTGCAGGACCCAGCTGTAATCCACCGAGTCAGTTCACAGTCAGCCCCGGAAGTAGGGAATTCCGGCTCCTCTTAGTGAGCTGGCTCATTAGGCTCAGCTCACTAAGAAGAGCCGGCTCTTCTGGCTCCTGAACGGCTCCCTATTAAAAATATAAATGGAGAGCCACAGGCCAGTCAGTCACCGGACACCACATCACTTTTAACCCGATTTTATCAGGTTAAAGGGAATGTGTTGAGCCGATTAGGGGCGGGGTTTAGTGAGCCATCGGCTCATTGACAGGAGCCTGCTCAGGTCGTTCACGAACAAGAGCCGGTTCTTTGTGCCGTCGCGTTTGCGAACGACCCATCACTACCCGGAAGGTGTCCGACTGCTGCAGGCATTGGGCAGCCCCAGGGCATTTGCTGGATCTTGGGGCTGCCCTAAGGAGGATCGGATCCCCTGGTAATCGGCAGACTCAAGCCACTCATTAGTGACAAGCATCACAGTTTAACCCTTAGGGTGAAGTCAGACGTGACGCTTTGTCTGCGCTTGCAAACGCAAATGCAGACAAAGCCACGCCCCCCGGGGCGGCCCGATCACATCGGCGTTTCTATGGAAACGCCTGCGTTCGGGAACGAGACGCCGGTGTTTTGCATTAAATTAACGTTCCCGCAGGCATTTCCATAGAAACACCAATGCGATCGGGCCGCCCCGGGGGGCACGGCTTTGTCTGCGTTTGCAAGCGCCACGTTTGACATCACCCTTACACGCACTACAATGTCATAGTACGCCGTACAGTAGCTGGTGTACGGGGAGAGATCATGGGTTCCCAGCACATTGCATTGTAGATTTTGCGGTGCCTCTAAAGCATACAATTGGTTCTGCAGATAACAAGCCCTCATGCTTCTCTGAAAACGGAAAAATAAAAAATATTAGGGCTTTTTTATGTTCAAAAACAACACGACTGAAAATAGTTTGCCTGTTATGATTTCAGTCAATGTTAACCTATTCACGGTTCTAGAGGAAATATAATAACACTTCAACTAAATACTTGTCCCCCAGAGGATCTCTGAAGGTCAGTAACGCTAGTACTAACCCATTTGAGCTCCAACAACCCTCACCTGTATTAGGCACCTCCCGGTACCAAGCCCTGTACAATTCTCGCACTCTCCGTTTAGCATCACTCAAATCTCGGCTGAGGATCGGTTTAACGCTGCCAATTACACGGCTTGCGCATTTGGACGCAGCCATTTTCCAAGGGTGACGTCTGCACCGGAGTACTTCCTGTTGTGCATGACGTCGAGGGGCGTGACTTATCGGAAAAAAGGCGTGGTTTCCTTCATGACAGGAGGCTGGAGGGTGTGCAGCACTAGTTATAGGGATCTGTCTGCATACGGAGTTGTGTGTGGCAGGGATAGGATGGAGAGTCAGAGGGGGAGAAATGTCGGGTTGTCTGCAGTCGGAGCCTTTCACTTCCTACTTCACCTCCGTCTGTCTCGCTGTTTTTCTATGTGTTTTGTGGGAATAACTCTTTTAGAAGATTATTCCTTTACCTAGAGATTTCATTCAGTTTTTAGGTTTACATACCTATAGCAGTGCGGTTTTGTATCACCAGATCACTTAGATTTACTGGAGTTTACACACGGGTAGATGGAGGTATTGATTGTACTGTATAGTATTAGGTTACATGGTCGATACAACCTGGTGTGTACATGTAGGGAAGCAGTTTTTAATTGTCTGTGTATTTTGCTATATCATGTCTAAATAAAATAAAATGTATTCCATTTTTGAAGCCATGCGGGCATACCGCCGTGTGCTGGAGAGGAGGAGGAGGCGGCCCCTCCTCCCTCCATAGAGAATAGCGACGCACGGCCGCACACACGCCAAAAGATAGAGCATGCTCTATCTTTTTGCGGTGTGCGGGCCGGATCGGTGCCACACGTGTGGCACAGCATCTGCGCCGCGTCGCTATTGCCGTCTATGGGGACGTACATGCGGCCGCAAATTTGCGGCCGCATGTACGTCCCCGCAGACGGCCATGTGAATGTGCCCTTTGGTTGTATTTATGCATTTGTAGTGTATTGGCTGTTTACATGTTAATTTTACCAATTGTGCTCCCAATTTTGTTTATGTCCGTCTGATCATTTGCATAAACGAGGGAAAGGCGATCGCCTAGGGCGCTACCCTTGCCTCCCATCCTAAGGCCCCTTCCACACGTTTTTGGCTGCGTTTTTGTTCCATTTTTCCTTGGAGTAATTAGCGTTTTTGCGTTTTTCACGCGCGTGTTGTTAGCGTTTTTTTTGCGTTTTCGGCGCATTTTTCACGCGCGAGTCAATAGGAGACTCAAGCATTTTTCAAAGGGACCATGGTTTGGGATTAAAATGTGTTATTTAATTGAAAAATAATGTCTTCTGATAAGTTGCAAACATCTGCGATCTATTCTTCACTGTTCCCCGTGTATATTATCTCCCGACAAGTTAGCAGATGTGAAGAACAGTGAAGAATAGAATAAAACCAGTGAACACAGTGAAAACAGTGACCACAGGATCATTTAAGAGAAAAACACAGTGCAGAACACAGTGCAGAATAGATTACAGATGTTCGGCACATCTGCTTACTTGTCGGGAGATACGCGCGGAACGGTGCGGCCAAAATAGCATGTGAAGAACAATATATATGTGTGTGAAGAACAAATTGCAGATGTTTAAATACATCTGCAATGTGTTCTTCACACATATATATTGTTCTTCACATGCTATTTTGGCCGCACCGTTCCGCGCGTATCTCCCAACAAGTAAGCAGATGTGCCGAACATCTGTAATCTATTCTGCACTGTGTTCTGCACTGTGTTTTTCTCTTAAATGATCCTGTGGTCACTGTTTTCACTGTGTTCACTGGTTTTATTCTATTCTTCACTGTTCTTCACTGTGTTGTTTTAATTAAATGATCGTTCGCGAGCAGGGGAAATACTGTTATTCTGGTCACCTAGCAACCCTTACGTTTAAAACGCATTGCACTCGCATTGCACTTGCAATGATTGCGAGTGCAATGCGTTCTTGATGCATCTCCATAGACTTGAATGGGGCGTGAAAAACGCGCGTGACTCGCAAAAGTAGAGCATGCTGCGATTTTGACGCGCGTGAAAACGAACGCAAGCGTGCAAAACAACGCTAATGAAGAAAGACCCATTGAATACAATGGGACAGAGTGCAATGCAAGTTCTGCGCGTCAAATAAACGCGCAGAACTCACGCGTGAAAAACGCCAGTGTGGAAGGGGCTTAAGGCACCAGCCCGTTCATTAGTAACTGTTAGAGATTTTTATCTAGGGTTTAACTGCCCTTATTTCAGTTATACAGGTGACTTTCAAATTAACTTAAACACAAACCAAGACATGTCAGTCTCTTAGTGTATGATCTTCACCCCGTTTATTTCACACACAAGCGCATATATCAAAAGACATAGAATCATCAAAAAAGCGTGAATAGAATACTGCAATGCTATTGGCCACAATGAATCCACCAGCACATTCTCCGAAAAAGTCAACAGGCCTTGTTCACAGACATGTTTACACTAATTTCCCTGAGAAGAAAAAGATAAGCTGGCTCCAGAACCAAGATATAGAACTAAAGATGAAGGACAAACTGGATTCTCATTAAATGTCAAAGGAAATTAGTTGGCAGGCAAGCAAACCGGTTACATAAAATGAAGTTTGAATCATGACATTAACTGGACAGTGCTTGACCCCCTGGCGTGACCCCTGGCTAATACTTAAAATGGCGAACAGTAGTCAAGATAGCATCCGAAACCAGTGCGATCTCCTTAACAGTAATGATCATTTTTAAGGATACACATAGGGAGTGCAGGAAGGTTTTTTTTTCTGCAACAGGGGGAAGGCTGGATCCATAATACAGGGGGGGCAGGCTGGCTCTATACTACGGGGGTGGCCATGCTGGCTACAGGGGGGGTAGGCTGGCTCTATACTACAAGGGGGGTAGGCTGGCTCTATACTACAGGGGGGTAGGCTGGCTCTATACTACAGGGGGGCAGGCTGGCTCTATACCAAAGGGGGAAAGACTTGCTCTACAGTATAGAGTGGTAGGCTGGCTCTATACTACAGGGAGAGCAGTCTGCATACCTCACAACATTTCCGAAAGAGAAAGAGGGACAAAATAGCGGCACATGCCACTACTCGTGCAGCGGCGATCCTCCTAAACCACACCCCTAATAACGCCCAGGCAACGCCCCAAATTTTTACCATAATATAATAATAATCCTCGTCTCAATAATAATAATATTAAATAAATTTATGTCCAGGCTGGGAATTGAACCAACAACTTCTACACTCCACCTGGCTATGGGCTTAGAGCCTCAATCCACTAGGCTATGTGGTTGTCAATGTGAGGATTTAATGTAACCAAGAGATTAACTGTTACACTGTGGCACAGGCTCCATGCACTGGTATATAGGGATACATTTTCTCAGAGAGTATTATTGTAATTATTGAGACAATTATTATTATTGTTTTTATTATTATTATGGAGATGATTATTATTAACCCCTACGCGCACCAGGACGTTATAGTACGTCCCTGCGGGAAGATACTTCCTGCACGGGGATGTTCTTAAACGTCCTGCTTCTGGCACTGGCTCACGAATGGAGCTGGCAGCAGAAGCAGCAGCTTTCAGCTGTATATTACAGCTGAAACCGCACTGTAACACACGCGTTCGGAGCCGGTCCTCTTCTCGGCAGCCCGAGGTCTGCTTAGTGCCCTTGGGCTGCCCAATGTTCTTCACAGTCAGACCCCTTCCGGGTCTGACTGTAAACTGTCTGCGCATGCGTCTGCATGCTCAGACAGTTTACACTGCTCTACAATTAATTAATATTATAGGGCAGTGTATTGGACTTGAACCAGCGATCATACATCAAGTATGTATAAGTAAAAAAAAAAGTTAAAAACACTAAAGTTTAAAAATTAGAATAAATAAAGACATGAAAATATAAGCCCTTAAAATGTCACTCTCCCATAAAAACACTTAATAAAGTATAAAAAACACAAACACCCAAAAAACACCCACATATTTGGTATTGCGTCTCCGTAACAATCTGTATAATAAAACAGTATCGTTACTGGACCTGCATGGTAAGCGTTGGGAAAAAAAATGCAAAAAACTTTCAGGAAAAATATTTTAATTAATACCTTTTAAAAAATGCTCTAAAGAGTTACCATATATACTCGTGTATAAGCCGAGTTTTTCAGCACAAAAAATGTTCTGAAAAACGTCCCCTCGGCTTATACACGAGTCATATACGAGTTAAAAACACTTAAAAAATAATAAACGTATATACTCAACCTCCGGTGGCCCCGATGTGCAGCGCTGCTCCCCCGATGTCCGCGCGGCTCGTCTTCAGGCTTCCGCGCCCGTCTTCTTTCTTCTGCCCGGGGGAAGAACAATGGCGGCGCCTAATATGACGTCATCAGCGGCGCGTCATACTAGGCGCCGGCCTAGAGAGAGAGCAATGGCGGCGCCCAGCAGAAGAAAGAAGACGGGCGCGGAAGCCTGAAGACGAGCCGTGCAGACATCGGGGGAGCAGCGCTGCACATCGGGGACACCGGAGGGTGAGTATATACGTTTATTATTTTTTTTAATACTGGGGCAAGCTGTATACTACCGGAGGCAGGCGTATACTACCGGGGGAAGGCTGGGCTGGGCTGTATACTACTGGGGGCAGGCTGTATACCACACGGGGCAGGCTAGGGTGCTGTATACTATTGGGGGCAAGCTGTATACTACTGGGGGCAAGCTGTATACTACTGGGGGCAGTGCTGTATACTACTGGGGGCAGTGCTGTATACTACTGGGGGCAGGCTGTATACTACTGGGGGCAGGCTCTATACTACTGGGGGCAGTGCTGTATACTACTGGGGGCAGGCTCTATACTACTGGGGGCAGGCTCTATACTACTGGGGCAGGGCTGTATACTACTGGGGGCAGGCTGTATACTACTGGGGGCAGGCTGTATACTACTGGGGGCAGTGCTGTATACTACTGGGGGGCAGGCTGTATACTACTGGAGGCAGGCTGTATACTACTGGGGGCAGTGCTGTATACTACTGGGGGCAGGTTGTATACTACTGGGGGCAGGTTGTATACTACTGAGGGCATGCATCTGGGCAAAATATGTCCTTGGGGGAGTAAATCTGAGTCCCTTGTTGAGAAGGACCTGGGGGTACTAGTAGATCATAAATTGAATAACAGCATGCAATGTCAATCAGCTGCCTCTAAAGCCAGTAGGATCTTGTCATGTATCAAAAGTGGTAGCGATATAATATTACCACTGTACAAGGAATTGGTTCGGCCTCACGGGGAATATCCTGTCCAGTTCTGGGCATCAGCAGGGACAGCAGAGAGCTTCAAGAAGGGTCTAGATGCCTTTTTACACCTAAATAACATTGACGGTTATGTTACATAGGCGTTCGAAACGCCTAGGTCTTATGGTTAACTCCATGTAAGCTGCAATTTTAATGGATGCAAATAAAGACTAAAGTTTTTAGCCGTATGGAGTGCCGGTCCCAACTCACTTTTTTATTATGACTGTCTATGCCCGATAAGTATGATGGGGACCCCAAGCTGTGCAGGGGCTTTGTTACCCAGTGCTCTCTGCACATTGAACTTATGCCATCTCAATTTTTCACGGAGCGATCCAAGGTGGCATTTATCATCAGCTCTCCTGGAAGGCCGTGGCCTGGGCTACGCTTCTTTTGGACAGAGATGATCCGGGCACAATGGAATTCCGGTCCATGTTCGAAGAACCTCCACAGGCCTCCTCTGCTGAGACTGCGTTGCTGAACCTGCGCCAAGGCGACTCGTCAGTGGGAGAATATGCAGTTCAGTTCCGCACCCTGGCCTCTGAACTTTCCTGAAACGATGCAGCCCTGATTGCCACCTTTAAAAAAGGACTTTCAGCTCAAGTCAAAGACGCTTTGGCTGCACGTGACCTGCCATCTACTCTGAATGGTCTCATCACACTGGGCACTCGGATTGACGCTCCAGCCTCCGTCCGTACCGTCTGCAGAGGAGCCTATGCAGATGGACAGAGCCAGACTCTCCTCCCAGGAGCGTTCCAGAAGATGTCAGGGGAACCTCTGCCTGTATTGTGCCAGTCCAGAGCACTTCATTGGGGCTTGTCCTGCCTGACCCCAACGTACGGGAAATGTCAGCACCTAGGGTTCTTGGGAGAAGAATCCTTAGTTACAATCAAAGCTCTCCCACATCTGACTATTCCTGTGCTCCTCAGCTTTGGCACCTGCTTCCAGATCCAGGTCTCAGCTTTCTTGGACTCTGGTTCTGCGGGGAACTTTGTGGATGCCTAGTATCACACTGAGCCAATTTCCCTGCAAGTCGGTGCTCTGCATAAGGAGAGATTGTTCTTCCACATGCTGCGACGCTCTAACTCGTCCCTCCTTCTGGCCCTTCCGTGGTTGCAGCTCCATACAACTGTCCTTAACTGGATGACGGTGAGAAATTCTTCGTTGGAGTCCGCAGTGTCAGTCCCGCTGTATGGTGGCATCTCTACCAGTATCAGTCTTGACCTCATCTGTGACTCCTAAGCCTTTGGAGGGCCTATCAAAGTCTTCCTGGGCTTTGCCAAAGTCTTCTCCTAGAAGCAGGCAGAGACATTGCCACCACACCGTCCCTATAGATCTGTTGCCGGGTACCTCTCCTCCCCAGGGTTAGGTGTACCCTCTCTCCGTTCCTGAGACCGGTGCCATGTTAAAGAGAACCTGCAGAGATGGTTTATACGTAAGTCCTCCTCTCCGGCTGGTGCAGGCTTCTTTTTTGTGACCAAGAAGGATGGGTCACTCCATCTTTGCATTGATTATCGCAGGCTTAACAAGATCACGGTCAAGAACCGCTACCCTCTGCCGTTGATTACAAAGCTCTTTGACTGCCTCCGCAGCTCCAAGGTCTTCTCCAAGCTGGACCTTCCGGATCCGCAAGGGTGACGAATGGAAGACGGCATTTAACACTCGTGATGGACATTTCGAGTACCTTGTGATGCCATCTGGACTTTGTAATGCTCCACTGTCTTCCAGAGAAGTATCTGTTCCACCAGGGAAGCCTTTCTTTCCTCAGCTACATAATCTCAGACAAAGGTCTCCAGATGGATCTGCAGTGGCTGCAGCCAGCCAGAGGTTCCTAGGTTTCACAAACTATTACTGGCAGTTTATCCCACATTTCTCTACTCTGGTGTCTCCCATCGGGACCCTCACCAAGAAGGGCGCCCTCGCCGGCTGAAGAAACCTTCTCAAGGTTAAAGTCCTCCTATTTTTTGGCTCCTGTTCTCGCTAGGCCTGATAGGGAGAAGCCCTTTCATCTAGAGGTGGTTGCATCCTCCGTAGGTGCTGGGGCGGTGTTCACATAGAAAGGGCCTAAGTGCTGAACACTCACCTTCAGCTTCTTTTCCAAAACTTTTTGTCCCGCAGAGAGAAATTATTCTATAGGAGATATAGAACTTCTGGCCATCAAGCTTGCCCTGGAAGAATGGCGATACCTTTTGGAGGGAGCTTGCCATCCGGTCTGTGTATACGGACCATAAGAATCTCCTGTATGTCCAGACAGACCAACGTCTTAACCTTAGGCAAGCTGGTTGGTTCATTTTTTGTTCTCACGCTTCAACCGTCTGCACGCTCAGACAGTTTACACTGCTCTACAATGAATTAATATTATAGGGCAGTGTATTGGACTTGAACCAGCGATCATACATCAAGTATGTACAAGTAAAAAAAAAAGTTAAAAACACAATCTTTAAAATTAGAATAAATAAAGACATGAAAATATAAGCCCTTAAAATGTCACTCTCCCGTATTGGATCCACTTTCGTCCTGCGGAGTAGAATATGAAAGTGGATGCTCTCTCTCGTGCCTCTGATGTTAGTGGGGAAGAACCGGCTCCTCGGCATATCATCCCTCCTGAACGGCTCGTGCTGGCTGCTCCAGTGGACCTCCAGCAGCTCCCACAGGGCGAAACCTGTCCGAACCTGCCCTTCAAAAGAAGATTTTGATTTGGGGGTATTACTCTTGTGTTGCTGGGCATCCCGGGGCTCTCTGTAGCCCTCATTTCCCATTACTATTGGTGGCCAGATCTGGTCAAAGACATCTGGATTTTGTGGGTTACTGCACCTCCTGTGCTCGAAATCACGCCATCATGCCTCAAACCCGCTGGTCTTCTGATGCTGCTGCTGACACCCAGCTGCATGTGGACTCGTGGCCATAGACCTTCCATCTTCTTCTAGGAATACCGTCATCTGATGCTGCTTCTGATGTTGCTGCCGATACCCAGCTGCATGTGGACTCATGTGGCCATGGGTCTTCCATCTTCTAGGAATACCGTCATCTTGGTGGTAACAGTCCGCTTCTCAAAGATGTCTCATTTTGTCCCGCTGCCAGGTCTGCTGTCTGCTCCTCGCCTTGCCTGCCAGTTCTTCACCCACATCTTTCGGCTACATGGACTTGCATTGCACATCGTTTTGGACAGAGGGGTCCAGTTTGTATCCCGCTTCTGGTGATCTCTATGTAATCAGCTGCAAGTGAATTTGGACTTCTCTTCTGCGTATCATCCGCAGTCTAATAAACAGGTAGAGAGAGTTAAACAAACTCTGTCCACTTTGTTGCCGTGGGCAGAGTTCTCCTATAACTATCTGGTGCACCCCCCTTCTTTAATGCCTATGGACGAATTCCATGCCCGCCTCTTCCTCTGTCCGTTCCCTCGGATGTTCCTGTGGTGGAAGAGTTGGTGCAGGAACTCAGGTCCATCTGGGAACAGACTCGTCAGTCTCTACTTCGGGCGTCTGCCCAAACCAAGACCCAGGCATCCTCCAGTCTTCTCACGGGGTGACAAGGTATGGTTTTAATCCAGATATGTTCAGCTGAAAATCCCCAGCTAAAAGCTTGGACCAGGCATTCTGGGGCCCTTCGAGGTGGTGAAGCGCATAAACCCTGTGGCATGCCCAAAAGACATGGGAGGCATTGGTCTACCCGATTGTTGTCTTTATTACCTGTCAGCAGCATACTCCCGGGTCCCAGATTTCTTCCATGCCAAATCCTCTACAACCAGGGTAGAACTGGCCCAAGGAATATCACCCAGAGACCTCACAACCCTCCCCTTGGCCCCCAATTTAACGTCCAGGGTCCCCGCATCCCTCTCCTTTACTACAACCCACATGATCCGAACTTTGCGGAGACTAGGGACAAACCTCTCCTTGATAGACTTGGAAGGTCCTCTGCTCCCGATTACGGACAACCCTGCATTTCCACCGGGGCAATCCAAAACTCCCTTGCACCAAACCGAGTAGGTTTCCACAAGTTTTGGCGGGGTCCACGCTACAGCCCCTACAGTTCCTACTACCCCATGAGACGCTCACTCCAACACATTACCTCCAATACAACCAGCTTAAACACTTCTACGACTCCATTAAGAACCACAATAACCTGTTGCGCACCCTCTCTGACTTTGAACAAGCATTCTTGAGCCCCAACCCCACACTTCATTCTATTTCCTTTATTTACAAACTACTAATAGCCAAACGCTCTTCCTCATTCCTCCCATGCGCTTCCTGGGAGACTGAACTAGAAAAACATTTCTCCCAACCACAATGGTCAAACTGTTTCTGTCTGCGGTCACTACCAGACATCAATTAACCAGTTATAAGATTCTATCCAGATGGTACAGAGTACCCGCTCAACTACATCTATGGTATCCGGAGGTACCTGATGTCTGCTGGCGCTGCGGAGCTAGTGGCGGCACCATGACCCACATTTGGTGGTCTTGTCCGAAGCTCAATAACTTCTGGCCCACGATTCTCTCTTGTGTCAAACACATTACTGGCGCCACGATTCCAAGCACTCCTGAAGCAATCCTCTTATTTATGTTTGATATGCCACAACACAAATACAAGAAGTCCCTCACACGCCACCTAATTCAAGCAGCCAAGACAGTTATCCCAAGAAAGTGGCGATCAGAATATCCTTCTGGCTAGCAGAAGTATCTTCAACGCACAGAATGGAGGAACTCATAGCACAATCCCCTACAGACCGCACCCGCTTTTCCAACACCTGGCTACACTGGCAAATATTCTTATCCTCTCCTGAATACCGAGCACTCCAGGACTGAAGACTGGATATATTGCTCACACTCTCTCCCGACTCTCTGGCTGTCTCCTCCCCCTGACATCATCCCATCCCCCAAACCTCCTTTCCCCCATCACACCCCCCTTCCCTCAACCCCCCCTCTTTTTTCTCCTTTTTTTTCCCCTTTCTTCACTCCTCAGTTACCCAAGAATACAAATGATTGGCTTTAATTCCATTGCAATGCCTTACAAGGCGCTACGCTGGTATCACTTTTCTGTCATGCCATCGATGTTGTATCTTTATCTGAGATCTAATAAAGTTTTTTCTTGAATGGAAAAAAAAAAACCAAAAAAACCTATGGCATACAAACCTCGTCTTCCTCCCTCCATGCGCATCTAGAACTCCTTCCACGTCTCTGTCTTGAAGTTCATCCTGAACCGTTTCTCTCGGCAAGTGCCTCCTCCTGCTCCTGAGGCTGATTCCATCAATGTCTTCCAAGTAAAGGATGTCCTGGATATGAAGACAGTGAGAGGGAAGCGGTTCTTCCTTGTTGACTGAAAAGGGTTAGGGCCTGAGGAAAGATCATGGGAGCCCAAGGACAATATCCTGAACCATTATCTCCTGCAGAGATTTCTCCATCCTAAGAAGAGAAGGAGGCCAAAGTGGGGGGAACTGTCACGGGTGCTCCCGCGATCTGCTCCTTGCTGTTATTTCGGTGTATTGACCCCCCTTTGTGACCTCGGACCTGTTCCTGATTATGCTCCTCCGTTGCCAGACCTTGAACCTCTGCCACCTGCATCGACCTACTGCCTGTCCCCGACCACAAAATTGTCTGCCGATTGTGTACCTCGACCTTGGCTACCACCGCGACAAATCGTGCCTGTGGAACAATCTGGTGGTACCACACAGCAGCAAGACCAACCTGCTTTGTGGCAGGCTCTGGTGAAGACCGGGTGCCAATTAGATTCTGGTCCCAGGTGTCGGCTTGTGTCATCGTCCACGGTGGTCCAGGGACGACCAGCCCTGACAACCGTACTCACTTAAATTTAACAAGGGATGGTTACAGAAACTACAGACAACACTACTATCAAGTGTTGGCTGTATACTACAGGGTCTGGCAGACTGTATACTACAGGGGGCTGGCTGTATACTACATGGGGCTGTCTATATACTACTCCCTTGGCTTATACTCAAGTCAATCGTTTTTTCCAGTTTTTGGTGGTAAAATTAGGGGGTCTTGGCTTATACTCGGGTCCATTTTTCTAGTTTATTAACCCATACGCGCAACAGGACGTATTATAACGTCCTGGTGCTGCAGGGGGTGTATGGAGAGCTCACGGGCTGAGCTCTCTCCATACACAGTCGGTGTCAGCTGTTATTGCCGTGGTTGTTACTGGCACCCATGTGTTAAACTGTTAAGTGCCGCTGTCGCCTTCGACCGCGACACCTAACTTACCATCCCATGGGCACCGCCATCTTGGCCCTCGTCATCAGAGGGAGGAGATTGGGAGGAGGGATGAGGTTGCCGTGGTAGCTTACAGTTTCATTGAGACTTGTAGGCTTGCCATGTGTAATGGTCTCTAATAGCCAGCAGATGGTATTATGCACAGCCTCCCTCCCCCATGGTATTACGCACAGCCTTCCCCCCTGGTATTTTGCACAGCCTCCCCCGCAATAGTATTATGCACAGCCCCCCCTCAAGGTATTATTCACAGCCTCCCCAAAAATAATAAACCTGGTACTTACCTCCAGAAATCGGCGATCCCCTGCAGCTCCTTGTGCTCTTCTTTGTCATTACGCATGCCGGCCTGTATCCTGCAAGAGTGGTGCGCACAGGCACGCTGTGCTGCACTACTCTGCCTATCAACCATATCGCTGCCTTAAAGGCGCCAATGTAATTCATTTTTCAGGTAGTGCAGACTTGCCAGCATTTGGCAAGTAAGAATTACAAAATGTGCCAGGGGCATGTAACAGATAGCGGCGCATGGGCCCCGCCATCTTAAAAGACCCCAGGACTAGTAATTTCTGAATATCTGAAATGACCACAAGGGGTCTAAAAAGTAGTAAAAAAAACCCCAAAAAAGTTAAAAGATAATGGGGCTTATTTACATAGGTTCCCGCGGCTGCATTTTTGTTGGGTTTTACGACTTCAGGGATCGCGTCGGGGGGACTTTTCTTACTGTATGGCGGTAGTATGGATGGTGGAGCAGACAGGTAACCGGAATACAGAAATAGGTCAGTGTTCACACTGGTAACAGAAACCGACACAAGACAGACAGGAAGGTGGGGTCACACTAGGAGAGAAAACAAGTGGAGTCAAACAAACCGGGTCAAAACCAAGATGGCGGCAAAGGTACAGATTTGTATAGCAAATAGAATGGTCAGTAGGCAAAGCAGAAGTCAATACACAGAATAGCAAGAAACGCAATGGCAAGAGCACTAGATACACAGATAGACTGCAATAGCCAGCATCAAATGAAGGGGCTGGGCAGAATATAAGGCAGTAATGGACACTACCTCCAGCACTGATTGGCTCAGCAGTCCATTACTCAAACTGCAGCTGCAGACAAAACGATTACAAAGACACACCCAGAGTCAGAAATGGAGCTGTCAATCACAGGCAGCTCTGAGTGTGGTTTTCCAGCAAGAAGCCGGAAACCTGATCCCATCAGTACAATTCGCGAGTTTTGACACATACAGTGAGGGACACTACCACCACACAGTGGGGAATACAGCCATGCAGTTAGGAACACTACTATCATACAGTGACGAACACTACTGCCAGGCCCGGCAACAGCACCCGACTAACCCGGGCAAGTGCCGGGGCCCAAGGGTGCTGGAGGGGCCCACCCGGGCCCCAGGATCAATTGTACCAATGTTGCTTTAAGACACTGGTACAAATGATCACCATCCGGCTCGTGTACTTTTCTGCCTCTATGCTGCGCTTGTCGGGAGCGCAGCATAGAAGCAGAATCCAAAACTCACCTTTCCTCGTTCCCCCAAAGTGGCGTGTTAAGGATATTGCACTGGCCTCAGATGCCATTTTGCATACTTTCAGCCATTTTAAGGACACAGCATTCATTTTGCATAACTTTGTGTAGTGGTGGGATTCGTTGTTGAGTAAAGTAAAGCAGAAAAACACAAAGACTTAGAGCTTGCTAGCACCACCTAGGGGAAGGTATCCAGGTGGATACACTGGAACACAGAGGAGGTCAGGTACACAGGAGACACAGGAAAGCAGAAGACAAAGGAACGCATGAATCGCAGGCAAATCGCAGAGTAGCTTTCTCTCAGGCTGTGAGGCACGAAGATCCGGCAAGGGCTTGCAGGAAGAGGCAGGCTTATATAGAATTGGTGAAATGGCCAGCGCCAATTAATGGCGTGCTGGCCCTTTAAATCCCAGCCAGCGCACGCGCGCCCTAGGAGACGGGGACGCGTGCCGAGCCGCGGGAGCTGGGGAAGGTAAGTGGAGCCGGCCCCCGGACCACCCATGACACTGTGGTTGCAGAAGCACCACCAGCCACACGTAGAGGGGCGTGCTTCAACTGTGGGGAGGAAGGACATTACGAAACGACTGCCCCCAACCTCAGAAGCCCCGACACAAGTGTGGCAACCAGGGCAGGAGTAGAAGACGTCAGCAGGTCCAGACACGTCCCGACAGCAGTGACCCCACCTAGGGAGTTGCCCCTGCCACCCACTAGGAGGCAGGCAACCCCGTGTTCCCTGTGAAGGCTGTTGTCTCTACGACAGGCACAGTCACAGGCGATCAGCTACTTGATATTAAGCTGAATGGGGAGTTCCTTTTGTTGTAGACACAGGGGCAGCCATCACTGTTATCAACAAGAAGCATCTGAGACCTTATCAGATCTCCAGACAGACCACAAAATCCTCTGGATTTGATGGACAGCAGGCGACCTATCATTTGACTCACCCCCCTTTCACTTGACTTTGGGAAGATACTGGACCACACTTTAGTGACTAAGTGTCTGGTGTTTGAAGGCAGGGGACAGAGCTTGCTAAGAATGGATGTGTTGCAGGAACTGCAGGCTTGCATCCGCTATGACCCTGATGGTGCTATAACCCTCTCTTCAGGCCTCCCTGAGAAGTATATTTGTAAAGTGCTAGCCCTGGCCATTGACCCCGTGATCATAAATCAGCTCCAACATGATGCATGAGTAGACAGTGAGGTCCCCACGGGTTTCTGGGCCACCTCCAAAATTGATATAGGGCTGCTGCCAGTCTGTCCAGTTAAAGTTGAACTGTCACACAGTAAAAAGCCCCCTATGTTGCGACAGTACCCTGTTACTCCGGCCCAACAGGATGCTGTCAACACCCAGATCCAAGACCTCGTAAAAGCAAAAGTGATTAAGCATACCCAGTTCCCAGCTAACACTCCTCTGTTCCCGGTCAAGAAAAGACCCAGAAAGGGCAGCTGGATACATACAGGATGGTCCATGACCTCTCAGCTGTCAATGAGTGTACTGAAGCTATCACCCCAGTTGTCCCCAACCCACACACGCTGCTGGCAGCTGTGCCTGAAGCTGCTACTTTCTTCACTGTTATTGATCTGGCAAATGCATTCTTCTCTGTCCCCTTACATGAAGAGTGCCAGTATTTGTTTGCTTTTACTAACCTTTTCATCCAGTGCACCTGGTGCAGACTCCCACAAGGGGGGAAGAATTCCCCCACCCAGTTCTCTGCAGCCCTTCAAGAGGTGCTGGCAGATTGGGTGCCCCACCTGATGTTGTACTGTTACAGTATGTGGATGATTTACTTCTGTGTGCTCCCTTGTTACAGGCCTACCAGGATGCATCAATCAATCTGATGTGTTTCCTCTTTGAGAAAGGGTGCAAGGCTTCCAGAGACAAACTCCAGTACTGCCAGGAGAAGGTGCTCTTCCTGGGCCACTGCATCTCAGCCGCAGGCAGACACCTAACAGAGGAAAGAAAACTGGCAGTCCAGAATATGCCCCTACCTCGAGGCCCTAAGTCCCTTTGCATATTTCTAGGCCTAGTCAGCTACAGCAGGCCTTGGATAAGGTCTTGCTCCAGCCTGATGCAACCTCTCTATCCTTAAGCTGGCAATCCTATCTGCCCCAGCCCTAGGCACACCCCAAAACACCAAGCCTGTTGTCCTGTTTTGCACTGAGTACAGAGGCCATGCCACAGGTGTCCTTTTCCAGGAATATGGTGGCCTCCCCAGACCAGTGGTCTACTATTCAGCCTGTTTAGACTCAGTTGTGAGGGGAGCCCCCTCCTGTGTCATAGCAGTATTTGCAGTCAGTACTCTGCTCAGCAAGGCTAGTGAGTTGATCCTAGACCACCCAGTCACTGTACAGACCCCACAGTATTCTTACCCATGTGCAGCCTAAACATCTGAACATGGCCAGACAACTTAGACTCCAGTGTGCACTCTTGATGCCCCAGAATGTCAGACTGAAAAGGTGCACAGCTCTGAATCCTGCCACCTTGTTGCCAGCCTTACAGGATTCACAGGGGGGGAAGGGGGAGGGAGGGTCCAGGCCCCTCCCACCAGACTCTCTGTTTTTGCACAGCCTCTCAGATGAGGAGCTTTTTGAACTTGAGCATGAGCATGACTGTTTTTCCCTTATCCAACAGGAGACATCTGGTTTTGCTCATGTCACTGACAAAGAACTACTTAACCCAGATGTTGAGTTTTTTTGTAGATGGCTCCAGGTCTGCAGGAGAAGATGGATGGTTCTACACTGGATATGCAATGGTCAGTGGTGCAAATGAGGTAGTAAAAGCAGAACCACTCCCTCCACACAGGTCAGCGCTGAAGGCGGAGCTGATGGCACTCAAGGAAGAATTAGAGCTTGCAAATATCAACACAGACAGTAGATATTCCTTTGGGGCTTGTCATGACTATGGCCCTATATAGCACTTCCTCACCTCTCTCATGGATGATATCTTACTTCCACAAGATGTGGGGATAATAAAAGTAAAAGCACACACTAAATTGGCAACGGCACAAGCCAAAGGCAATGACATGGCCGACAGGGCAGCCAAGGCAGCTGCACGGATGGAACCCAGTCTGTCCAGTCGTCTGTCCAGTCATCTCAACAGTAAGTACAGAGCCTGAAAAGTTTGATCTGCAGGTATTCCAGTCCCTGGTGGCTCAAGTGTCACCGGAAAAAAAGGGAGTGTGGAGGAAAGTTGGAGCCCAGATGCAAGCTGATGGGATCTGGATGCTGGAAGAGAGAGTGTGCCTGCCCAGAATCCTGTACGCGGTAAGTCAAATAGCCCATGGACACACACACACATCCAAAATGGCTATGCTAGCGCTCATAAAGAGATACTGGTTTTCCCCGAGCATTACTATCCGTGTCACTGGAGTACTGGAAGCCTGCATAGCCTGCACAGAAGGTGACACCCAAGCCACTGGATCCCTTCCGGAGACTGCAGATGGATTTTATCCAGCTACCAAAAAGGGGCATGTATGAATACGTGCTTGTGTGCATTGATCTCTTTTCAGGGTGGCCAGAAGCTTTTCCCACGACTAAGACTACTGCCAGAGCTGCAGCCAAGAAGTTGGTGAGTGAGATTTTCTGCAGGTTTGGACTACCAGAGACCATCGAGTCTGATTGTGGAACCCACTTCACCAGAGAGGTAATGACTGAGACTCTGTCCCTCCTTTGCGTAGAACAGACCCTACACACCCCTTACCCGCCCCAAGCTAGTGGTAGGGATGATAGACTAAATGGCACTCTTAAGTTAAAGATCCAGAAAGCCATGGCAGACAGAGGGTAACCATGGCCAGAGTGCCATCCTGCCGCCCTCTATTCAGTCAGGACCACCCCCAACAGGAAGACAGGATTGTCCAGAGCAGTATATATGTGGCCATGGAGAACTGTCATACAGGGAAATTTGGGGCATTAAACAATAAGGACCTATAGTTGTTTAGTGTCCCAAAGCCACCTGACTGCTGCCTGGGTAATACACACAGAGCAGCTCCTCCCTCCTCCTGCACTTATCTGTACTGGGCGCTGTGTGCTCTGGCCCTAGTGCCTCTCTCCTGGTGTTTCTGGGCTGCAGGGAAGGAGGGGGAGGGAGTGGAGGGGACTCATCTTCTGCTGTGTCTCTGAGGCAGGACTAGACTCCTCATTTAGAAATATCTAGGTAACACAGAAGGACCTTTTCTATCTAGTATATATTGAGAAGATGTAATTTAAACAGTAGGTTGTATAATGAAAGCTGAGCTGTGATTTGTTGCAGTGAACAACTAGAACAGTTTTTTTCTCAGACACTTCTGATAAATGTGGCCCTATAGTGTCAGCAGACAATCAGTCCTTGTGTAGAATGTAGGAATCTTTCTCCTGGTTCATCTCATGTTGACATGCTGGGGCGGATTTATCAAGCTGTCTAAAAAGTCAGAATATTTCTAGTTGCCCATGGCAACCAATCACAGCTCCCCTTTAAAATATTCATGAGCACTGGTAAAATGAAAGCTGAGCTGTGATTGCTTGCCATGGGCAACTAGAAATATTCTGACTTTCAGACAGCTTGATAAATCTGCCCTGTTGTCTATAGTATAGCAATTCACATTCAGTTTTTAGTGTATATATATGTATTTATTTTGTATTAGATGTATGATGCACTTTGTTTCTAGTTAGCTATTAACCCATATGCGCACCAGGACGTTATAGTACGTCCCTGCGGCTAGATACTTAGCGCACCAGGACGTATTATAACGTCCTGCTTCTGGCACCGGCTCACGATAGCAGGTGTTCCCGCTATGGATCGGATCCCCCGTGCCGCTTACCGGGGGATCCGATCCTCTTCCGAGGTCTGCCGAGTGCTCCGGGGCTGCCCGATCTCCCTTGCAGTCAGACCCCTTCCGGGTCTGACAGTAAACTGTCTGCGCATGCGTGTGCATGCTCTACAATGAATTAGTATTGTAGAGCAGTGTATTGGACTTGAACCAGCGATCAGAGCATTGCTGGTTCAAGTAGGGAAAAGTAAAAAAATGTAAAAACACTAAAGTTTACACATTAGAATAAATTTTTAAAAATACATAAAAATATAAGCACCAAAAATGTCACATTTCCATAGAAACACTTAATAAAGTATAAAAAACACAAAAAACCCCACACCCATAGAAACACTTAATAAAGTATAAAAAACACAAAAAAACCCCACACCTAAAAAAATATTCGGCTCTCTAAAATAAGACACTAAAAAGAACAACTCTTCTTGCAAAAAAGTAGCCCCTAACCAGATTTGTCAGCCCAAAAATAAAAAAATTCTGCATATGAAAAGATGATGATGCTAAAATGTACAAGATTTTCTCCAAATTAGTTTTTATGCAGTAAAATTTAATAAAATACACAAAACCCCCACATATTTGGTATTGCTGCGTCCGTACCAATCTACATAATTAAACAGAATCGTTATTAGATCTGCAAAGTGAACCCCGTAAAAAAAAACCCAAAACGCTCCAAAAAAAGATAATTTCTAATTATTACCCTATAAAAATGCTCTAAAAAATGATTAAAAATGTTATGCACTCTAAAATAAGACCACTAAAAAGAACAATCCTTCTTGCAATAAATAAGTCCTCAACCAGATTTGTGAGGCGAAAAATAAAACAGTTATGCATATGAAAGTCGGTAATATTAAAATTAACAAACATTTTCGCCAGATTACTTTTTATTCAGTAAAAATGGGAAAAAAATTTAAAATCTGTATAAATGAGGAATTTTCATAATTGTGGTGACCCATAGAATAAAAATAATATACTGTTTTTAGGGTATGGTAAACAGCCAAAAAAAAAATCTTCCTAAAAATGATGATTTTCATTTCCTCCACCACCAAAGAGTTAATAAAATCTCACCAATTAGTTATAGATGCCCCAAAATTATGTACCAGATAAGCCCCTATAGGTCCACATTAAAAAAAAGAAAAAAATGATAGCCTGTACAATGGGACAATGCAAATCTGCTCTGGATTTGATCCAATTTATTAAAAAGTGTTTTTATTAAGTGAAAGTCCCCTAAACACAAACATTCCCTATACCAAATAAAGTACAAAAACACATCATGATCACATCAAAATCATGAAAAAACCCACATATTTGATATTGCCGCATCAATACACCAAATTTCCGTTTTTTTTCATAAATAAGCAAACAGCAAAACACCAGCAAAATGTTTCAATCAACATGAAGTACAAAGTTTCCAGAGAAAAATATATTTCAAAATCACTTTCATATGTTGAAGCTCCAAAGTTATAACCACTTATAGTGACATGGGCCGATCTGAAAAAACGGCTGCGGGAGGAAGTTGAAAAGTGGCTTCGGCAGCCGAGGGTGTATGAATAGGGCTCACGGGCTGAGCCCTCTCTTTATACAGACATGGGGTTTGCTGCATATCGTAGCAATCACCCATCACTTACAGCCGTGATTGTTGCTTGCACCAATCACAGAAGTTAACCCCTTGATTGGTGCCTGTAGTTAAAAAAATAATAAAATATTAAAAATTCAAATCACCCCTTTTCCCTAGAACTGATATAAAACTAAATAAACAGTAAAATCACATCAATATGGTAGGTATCACCGTGTCTGTAATCTATCAAAATATAATAACGGTTATTCCCAGAGTATAAACCCAAAAAATAGCAGAAAATAGCGCCCAAAGTGAAAAAAATGACACCAAACACAGCTCCGTACACTGAAGTATGAAAAAGTTAGAGGGAGTTAGAAGGAGGATAGAAGACAGGAGGCCACAGGAGGCTGGAAGACAGGAGGCCACAGAATGAGGAAAGAGGACAGGAGGCCACAGAATGAGGCTCAAAGACAGGAGGCCACAGGAGGTTGGGGAACAGGAGGACACAGAATGAGGCTGGAGGACAGGAGGCCACAGAAGGAGGATCGGGGACAGGAGGCTAGAGGAGGAGGATGGAGGACAGGGGGCTACAGGAGGGGGAAGGAGGACAGGAGTCCACAGGAGGAGGATGGAGGAACAGAGGCAACAGGAGGAGGATGGAGGAAAGGGGGCTACAGGAGGAGGATGGAGGACAGGTGGCTACAGGAGGAGGCTGGAGGAAAGGGGGCTACAGGAGCATGATGGAGGATAGGGGGCTACAGGAGGAGGATGGAAGACAGTGTGATGCTGGAGGAGACTGGGGGACCGAAGGAGGAGGCTGGGGGACAGGAGGTGGAGGCTGGAGGACAGGAGGCCACAGGATGAGGCTGGAGGATAGGAGGAGGATAGAGGATTGGAGGCTACAGGAGGAGGATGGAGGACAGGAGACTACAGGAGGAGGATGGAGGACAGGAGGCTAACAAGAGGAGGATGGAGGACAGGAGGCTGAAGGAGGAGGATGGAGGACAGGAGGCTACAGGAGGAGGCTAGAGGACAGGGGGCTACAGGAGAAGGCTGGAGGACAAGGGGCTACAGGAGGAGGATGGAGGACAAGGCGCTACAGGAGGAGGCTGAAGGGAAGGGGGCTACAGGAGGATGATGGAGGACAGGCGGCTACAGGAGGAGGATGGAGGACAGGTTGATGCTGGAGGAGACTGGGGGACAGAAGGAGGAGGCTGGGTGACAGGAGGTGGAGGCTGGAGGACAGGAGGCCACAGGATGAGGCTGGAGGACAGGAGGAGGATGGAGGACAGGAGGCTACAGGAGGAGGATGGAGGACAGGAGGCTACAGGAGGAGGATGGAGGACAGGAGGCTACAGGAGGAGGCTAGAGGACAGGGGCCTACAGGAGAAGGCAGGAGGACAGGGGGCTACAGGAGGAGTCTGGAGGACAGGAGGAGGATGGAGGACTGGAGGCTACAGGAGGAGGATGAAGGACAGGAGACTACAGGAGGAGAATGGATGGCAGGGGGCTACAGGAGGATGATGGAGGACAGGAGGCTATAGGGGGAGGATGGAAGACAGGAGGCTACAGGAGGAGGATGGGGGACAGGAGGCTACAGGAGGAGGATGGAGGACAGGAGGCTACAGGAGGAGGATGGAGAACAGGATGCTACAGGAGGAGGCTAGATTATAGGGGGCTACAGGAGGAGGCTGAAAGACAGAAGGCTACAGGAGGAGGCTGGAGGACAGGAGGCTACATGAGACTACAGATGGAGGACAGGAGGCTACAGGAGGAGGATGGAGGACAGGGGGCTACAAGTGGAGGATGGAGGGCAGGAGGCTACAGGAGGAGGATGGAGGACACAAGACTACAGGAGGAGGATGGAGGACAGGAGACTACAGGGGGAGGACGGAGGACAGGGGGCTACAGGAAGAGGATGGAGGCTACAGGAGTAGGATGCAGGGCAGGAGACTACAGGAGGAGGATGGAGGACAGGAGATTACAGGAGGAGGCTGGAGGACAGTGAGCTATAGGAGGAGGATAACCAAATGTTAAGGGAGGATAAAAATTAAAGAGGGGTTTTTATATGTTTTACATGTTGCAGAGTTGCATTAGGGGGTATTATATTGGTCCACGGGAAGGGGGGATTCAGAGCATATGCTATTGATCAAATTAATTATAACATCAGGAGAGGAGATCGGAGCAAACAGCTCTTTGATAAGGAAGCTTTCTGGATACTCCAATTGGAGACCAGATTCCTTATGGGAATGAATTATAAGCAAGAATTTATGTTCCACTATTAGTAAAATCCTTAAAGCTACTTACCGTGGGGTTGTCTTCTTTTCGAGCCATGTTCCTTAATAGCCTTTCTTTCCCCTTTTGATTATCTGCCCCCAGTAACTGCACATGTACGGCGATACTAGTCTGAATAGACCACTATGTTTTGCGTTTTTTTTCTTTTAGTTTGTATACACACAGTTCAGACAGCTTACTGCGTTTAGTGGGTATATTAAATACCTATCGAATACGGACATTCCGCTTCACTACCCATATTTATCTACTATGGGTGCGCACATTATCATACTATGTATCTCCCACTATTTTCTTTAGTATACTAAGTCCACTATGAAGCAGGTACATAATTAGTTCCCAAACCGGGTCGACTTTTAATAGTACTTGCTAATTTCCCCTGCTTCTTTTTCCCCCAGCAAGGCACAAATACAACTTTGCAATCATACATAATGTATTTCTCTTTTTGTGTCCATGGATTGCTATGTGGGTCGCCGCAGTTCCCTTTTTGCCCAGCCTGCATGTAGTGCCATACCAGCCAAGGGGGAGGGACCACAGATGTGTACCCTGATGGTTAATGGGACTCTTGTTTCAGGACTGTTGGACTCAGGGAGTTTGGTCACTCTCATCTCGGCCACTCTCCCTCACATTATGGCCCCCGGGAAAACTCTGGGTGTCACATGCATCCATGGGGACACCAAGGTTCACCCAGTGGCTCAGGTTATGCTTGGGACAGACCAGGGTACTGTGTTGCACAATGTGGGGGTTGTTAAACAACTGATGTATGAGGTAATTGTTGGATGTGATTGCCCTCTGTTCTGGGACCTATGGGCCAAGGGAGCTTTGCAAAGTTCCCCAGAGAACCCAGTCAACTCTGTTGATGAAAATCCTGAGGAAACACCAGGGTTCCCTCTGAATGTCCTAATAGGGGAGAATGAGGAAGATTCAACGTCAGAGGAGGCAGCTGTCCAACTCCGGGACATGACCTTAAAAGGGGCGCTAGAGAATGTTACAGTGTTAAATGGGGCTGCTCAAGAACCTGGGGCAGACAACTGGTACCCACATTTTGCTCTGAATCAGGACCTTTTATATCGGGTGACTAAAATAAGGGATGAGATAGTGGAGCAGCTACTAGTCCCACGGCCATATAGACGTATGTTGCTAGAGAAAAGGGATACAAAAGCGCTACCTGGTGTAATAAATTAAAAAATCAATTATATGAAGGGTGGTGTTTAAATTGCGCTCACCTTAGCGCGTTGTGCAATCAGGCACAACACTGTGGAAATCGCACATCGGATGCAGCCTAGTCCTTGCCGGTTGGGAAACCCCGGGTAGAAAGCATATATGATCCGAAAGGTAGAAAAGATTCCGTCCTTACGGTAGTAGGAAAAAAGGACTATACTCCCGGCGCTTCTCCGATCCAAAAATGGTAGTTTTTATTTTAACATATAAAATCAAAAGTTAAAAATAGAAATAAAATATCAGACAACGCGTTTCGCGTCCTATTGCACGGACGCTTCTTCAGGTCTAAATTACACTTGTTAGCCCAACATTATAAATACCCATCTTATAGGAAGTGATGTCAACAGGAAGTGATGTCAACTAATGATCTCACATATAAACAATTTGCATTTAATATTTTATCACAAAATAGTTCTAGATTATCTCATGTAGTGCAAGACTAAAGCTAGAACATGTCTATATTTCTTTGTTACAAAAACAAGTTAATTCGTAGGACGTAAGTCCTGAGAGAGGTGTTTGGAATGTTGGTGGAATACACCTGGGTGGGAGTGACATCTCTCGATCACATGACGCGATCTCGATCACGTGATCACGATCACATGTTGTCTCTCGATCACATGATCACATCACGTGACGTCTCTCGATCACATGACTAGTCCCATGATCGACATCTACTTTCTTTAACTAATATTTGGATGCGCGATATTATCAGTGTATAACTGACACACAACGGAGCCGAGCGTCACAGAAACAAGCTCGCAGGAAATCCAGACTAAAGGTAAGCATAAAAAGTAAACATGAATTGAGATAAAAGGATTAAATAATGGTTTCTGAGACTTCATTCATGACGTCAGGATTGAGAGTCTGCAACTTAAAAATCCAATATACCTCCCTACATAGGGTCTGGTATCTATTATTAACACTTTCTGGAACATGGTCTATAGGCATAATACTAAGTACATTTTCGTTTTTTTGATGTTTAAACAAAAAATGTTTAGAAAGACCATGCTTAAGGAAGCCTTTTTTGATGTTATTTCTATGTCCGGTGACCCGATCATGTAATTATTGCGTGGTCCTCCCTATATACTGGAGGCCGCATGGGCATTCTGCCAAATAAATCACATAGCTCGACTTGCAGGTCATAGTCGTTTTTATCGGGTATGACTGCTGTGTGACATTCGATTTAAAGGTAATGGCTTCATTCTTTATAACAGAACAGCATAGACATAGCTTATGGTTGCATTTCTTAATCATTGGGAAGTCCTTCCCTGACACTTTAATATTCATGCTTCCCAATGTCTTATGTTGTTTTATTTGGCTGGGAGCCAGAATATTTTTGAGAGTCGAGGCCCGTCGATAAGTAATTTTGGGCCTAGGTGGAAGAATAGTCTTGAGAATTTTGTCTTTTTGTAAAATGGGCCAGTGCTTATTTAAAATTTCTGTGATTTCCCTAAATTTATCATTATAGCGAGTCACAAAATTAAGAGAATGATCGTTAATTTGTGTTACCTTCTGTTCAGATTCTGATTAGAGATGAGCGAGCACTAAAATGCTCGGGTACTCGTTATTCGAGACGAACTTTTCCCAATGCTCGAGTGCTCGTCTCGAATAACGAGCCCCATTGAAGTCAAAGGGAGACTCGAGCATTTTTCAAGGGGACCAAGGCTCTGCACAGGGAAGCTTGGCCAAACACCTGGAAACCTCAGAAATAGATGGAAACCCCACGGAAATGGACAGGAAACAGCAGGGGCAGCATGCATGGATGCCTCTGAGGCTGCTTAAACGCACCATTATGCCAAAATTATGGGCAACAGCATGGCCATGACAGAGTGACAGAATGAAGCTAGATAGCATCTAAAACATCCAATAATTGACCCTGACACTATAGGGGACGGCATGCAGAGGCAGCGGCAGCAGCGGCAGGCTAGAGAGTGGCATGGCGACATACCCTAAATGGACTCAGGCTTCAAACCAATGGGTGGCAGAGAGGAACCAAAGGAGGTGAGCAAGAAGCGCTCAAATAATATCGGTACATGATAAAAGTTTGCCAGTATATTTTGTGGATTACACAGCAGGATGGCGACAAAGTTAACATGGAAGCCATGAAAACAATCCAAAATTCTGCCTGACACAGCTCGTTTGATAAGGGGACCATGTATGGAGGCAGTGAACTAGTAGTAGATTAAAGGTGCTGCAGTTAAAACTATGTTAGTTGGATCTTGGGATGGAGCTGGCGCTCCGCTGCCAGGCGAGCTTTCGCCAATCCAAGCCCCTGTCTCTAGGCTACTCCCCAAACAGCACTTCTAAGAACCTTTTGTATAAGATCAAGTGTAGTAGCGTTCTTATAAGTTTGGGATATGGCAGGTGAGGGGAATGTAAACAGATGCGCAAGAAGCGCTGAAATAATATCGGTAAATGATAAAAGGTTGCCAGTATATTTTGTGGATTACACAACAGGGTGGCGACAAAGTTAACAAGTTTGTTGTGGAAGCCATGAAAACAACCCAAAATTCTGCCTGACACAGCTCGTTTGATAAGGGGACCATGTATGCCTACATCATGCCAGTCGCTGCACTGGCTGCCAGTCTCCTTTCGAATACAGTTTAAAATAATAACCCTCATCCATAAAGCTCTGTATAATGCTGCACCCCCTACCTCTCCTCTCTTATCTCAGTCTATCGCCCAACCCGTGCTCTTAGATCCGCCAGTGATCTTAGATTAACCTCTACCCTAGTGCGGACCTCCCACTCGCGTCTCCAAGACTTCTCTAGAGCTGCACCAATTCTATGGAATGCTCTGCCCCGGACTATCAGACTAATACCTAACCTCCAAAGTTTCAAACGTGCTCTTAAAACCCATTTCTTTAGGCAAGCCTATAACACTCATTAACTGCATGAAGTTTTAACTCTTCTACTAACCCGTCCTGTGTCGTCCTCCCATCTGTTATCCAGCAACCAACAGGCACCAGACTTCTCTGCAGTCCCATTCACCCTGGACCTGCTATATAAGATGACGGCTGAGTAGTTCAAGCGACAGCAATTCCATTTATTATATTTTGTTCTATTCCCTAAGAAGAATGGCTTGACCATTAAATATTCTTTTACCTCGTGTTACCCCATCATCTTCATAAACCGTAAGCTCTGGCGAGCAGGGACCTCACTCCTGTTGTTCCATACAAATGTTGTGCTCTGTTATATTACATTTGTATTTGTTTCCTATGATTTGTAAAGCGCTACGGAATATGATGGCGCTATATAAATAAAGATTATTATTATTATTATGGAGGCAGTGAACTAGTAGTAGATTAAAGGTGCTGCAGTTAAAACTATGTTAGTTGGATCTTGGGATGGAGCTGGCGCTCCGCTGCCAGGCGAGCTTTCGTCAATCCAAGCCCCTGTCTCTAGGCTACTCCCCAAACAGCACTTCTAAGAACCTTTTGTATAAGATCAAGTGTAGTAGCGTTCTTATAAGTTTGGGATATGGCGGGTGAGGGGAATGTAAACAGATGCGCAAGAAGCGCGGAAATAATATCGGTAAATGATAAAAGTTTGCCAGTATATTTTGTGGATTACACAGCAGGATGGCGACAAAGTTAACATGGAAGCCATGAAAACAATCCAAAATTCTGCCTGACACAGCTCGTTTGATAAGGGGACCATGTATGGAGGCAGTGAACTAGTAGTAGATTAAAGGTGCTGCAGTTAAAACTATGTTAGTTGGATCTTGGGATGGAGCTGGCGCTCCGCTGCCAGGCGAGCTTTCGCCAATCCAAGCCCCTGTCTCTAGGCTACTCCCCAAACAGCACTTCTAAGAACCTAATTTTGTGGATTACACAGCAAGGTGGCGACAAAGTTAACAAGTTTGATGTGGAATGCCCTGTAATAGCTCTTGGGCGGTGTGCCTTTTATCGCCTAGGCTCAGCAGTTTGAGCACCGCCTGCTGTCGCTTAGCGACGGCACTGCTGCTGTGCCTAGAGCTACCGACTGATGGCGCCATGCCCACGGATGGTAATTCGGAGGTGGAGGAGGGGTGGGAGGAGGAGGAGGTATAGTAAGCCTTTGAGACCTGGACCGAGGTAGGCCCCGCAATCCTCGGCGTCGCCAGTATATGACCAGCCCCAGGGTCAGACTCGGTCCCAGCCTCCACCAAGTTAAGTGTAGTAGCGTTCTTATAAGTTTGGAATATGGCGGGTGAGGGGAATGTAAACAGATGCGCAAGAAGCGCTGAAATAATATCCGTAAATGGTAAAAGTTTGGCAGTATATTTTGTGGATTACACAGCAGTGTAATCAACAGATGCGCAAGAAGCGCTGAAATAATATCGGTTAATCATAAAAGTTTGCCAGTATATTTTGTGGATAACACAGCAGTGTGGCGACAAAGTTAACAACTTTGATGTGGAATCCATGAAAACAACCCAAATTTCTGCCTGACACACCTCGTTTGATAAGGGGACGATGTATGGAGGCAGCTATATGGACGACTTTTGGAGGTAGCAATGGAGACAACGTGTGGAGGCTGCTATGGAGACAATTTAATTTGGATAGTGCCTGTATGTGGCAGTCCAAAAAAGTTTTCAAACCAGAGGAGCAGGTAGGTGGCCCTCCAGAAAAATTGAATAGATTGAGTGCCTGTATGTGGCAGTCCCAAAAATTGTTTAAAACAGAGGACCGGGTAGGTGGCCCTCCAGAAAAATTAAATGCATAAAGTACTATAGCTAGAGCCAGTGGGCCCTGTCAAAAAATAGCCAGTTTCCTCTGCTTTAGTGTACAAAGAGGAGGAGAAGGAGGATAATGAGGAGGAGGAGTGCATAAATTATTCAGGTTGAGCTTCCTTCACCTGGTGGAGATTGGAAATTATGAGAAATCCAGGCTTTATTCATCTTAATAAGCGTCAGCCTGTCAGCGCTGTCAGTCGACAGGCGTGTACGCTTATCGGTGATGATGCCACCAGCTGCACTGAAAACCCGCTCGGACAACACGCTAGCGGCAGGGCAGGCAAGAACCTCCAAGGCGTACAGTGCCAGTTCGTGCCACATGTCCAGCTTTGAAACCCAGTAGTTGTAGGGAGCTGTGTGATCATTTAGGACGATGGTATGGTCAGCTACGTACTCCCTCACCATCTTTCTGTAAAGATCAGCCCTACTCTGCCGAGACTGGGGACAGGTGACAGTGTCTTGCTGGGGTGACATAAAGCTGGCAAAAGCCTTGTAAAGCGTACCCTTGCCAGTGCTGGACAAGCTGCCTGCTCGCCTACTCTCCCTCGCTACTTGTCCCGCAGAACTACGCACTCTGCCGCTAGCGCTGTCAGAAGGGAAATACTGTTTCAGCTTGTGCACCAGGGCCTGCTGGTATTCATGCATTCTCACACTCCTTTCCTCTCCAGGGATGAGAGTGGAAAGATTTTGCTTGTACCGTGGGTCCAGGAGAGTGAATACCCAGTATTCGGTGCTGGAATAAATTCTTTGAACGCGAGGGTCACGGGATAGGCAGCCTAGCATGAAATCTGCCATATGCGCCAGAGTCCCAACGCGCAAGAATTCACTCCCCTCACTGGCCTGACTGCTCATTTCCTCCTCCTCCAACTCCTCTTCTTCTGCCCATACACGCTGAACAGTGAAGGACTGAACAATGGTCCCCTCTTGTGTCTCGCCAACATTCTCCTCCTCTTCCTCCTCATCCTCCTCCACCTCCTCCGATATGTGCTGAAAAACAGACCTGAGGGTGCTTTGGCTATCAACAAGGGAATCTTCTTCCCCCGTCTCTTGTGACGAGCGCAAAGCTTCCGACTTCATGCTGATCAGAGAGTTTTTCAACAGGCCAAGCAGCGGGATGGTGAGGCTGATGATGGCGGCATCGCCACTGACCATCTGTGTTGACTCCTCGAAGTTACTCAGCACCTGACAGATATCAGACATCCACGTCCACTCCTCATTGTAGACTTGAGGAAGCTGACTGACCTGACTACCAGTTCTGGTGGAAGTTGACATCTGGCAGTCTACAATCGCTCTGCGCTGCTGGTAAACTCTGGATAACATGGTTAATGTTGAATTTCACCTCGTGGGCACGTCGCACAACAGTCGGTGAGCGGGCAGTTGGAGGTGGCGCTGCGCTGCCCTGAGAGTAGCAGCATCTGTGCTGGACTTCCTGAAATGCGCACAGATGCGGCGCACTTCGTGAGCAAATCAGACAGATTGGGGTATGTCTTGAGGAAACGCTGAACTATGAGATTTAACACATAGGCCAGGCATGGCACATGTGTCAGTCTGCCGAGTTGCAGAGCCGCCACCAGGTTAAGGCCGTTGTCACACACAACCATGCCTGGCTTCAGGTTCAGCGGTGCCAGCCACAGATCAGTCTGCGCCGTGATGCCTTGTAATAGTTCTTGGGCGGTGTGCCTTTTATCGCATAGGCTCAGCAGTTTGAGCACCGCCTGCTGTCGCTTAGCGACGGCACTTCTGCTGTGCCTAGAGCTAGCGACTGATGGCGCCATGCCCACGGATGGTAGTTCGGAGGAGGAGGTGGAGGAGGGGTGGGAGGAGGAGGAGGCATAGTAGGCCTGAAAGACCTGGACCGAGGCCCCGCAATTCTCGGCGTCGGCAGTATATGACCAGACGCAGGGTCAGACTCGGTCCCAGCCTCCTCCAAGTTAACCCAATGTGCCGTCAGCGATATATAGTGGCCCTGCCAGGCAGCACTCGTCCACGTGTCCGTGTTCAGGTGGACCTTGTCAGAAACGGCGTTGGTCAGGGCACGGATGATGTTGTCTGACACGTGCTGGTGCAGGGCTGGGACGGCACATCGGGAAAAGTAGTGGCGGCTGGGGACCGAATACCGAGGGGCGGCCGCCGCCATGAGGTTGCGAAAGGCCTCGGTCTCTACTAGCCTATAGGGCAGCATCTCCAGGCTAAGCAATCTGGAGATGTGGACATTAAGGGCTTGGGCGTGCGGGTGGGTTGCACTATATTTCCGTTTCCGCTCCAGCGTCTGGGGTATGGAGAGCTGAACGCTGGTGGATGCTGTGGAGGATCGTGGAGGCGACGATGGGGTTTTTGTGCCAGGGCAGGGGGCTGGGGGCTGACTATCAGCTGACACAGGGGAAGGAGCAGTGGTGTGCACGGCCGGAGGTGAACGGGCTTGGTGCCACTGAGTGGGGTGTTTAGCATTCATATGCCTGCGCATACTGGTGGTAGTTAAGCTAGTAGTGGTGGAACCCCTGCTGATCCTGGTTTGGCAAAGGTTGCACACCACAGTCCGTCGGTCATCCGGTGTTTCCTTAAAGAACCTCCAGACTTCTGAAAATCTAGCCCTCGCCGCGGGAGCCCTCGCCACGGGAGCTTCACTACGTGACACATTTGGCACTGATGCACCAGCTCTGGCCCTGCCTCTCCGTCTGGCCCCACCACTGCCTCTTCCAACCTGTTCTGGTCGAGGACTCTCCTCCGTCTCAGAAGCACTGTGTTCACCCGGCCTCTCAACCCAGCTTGGGTCTGTCACCTCATCATCCTCCGATCCCTCAGTCTGCTTCCCCCTCGGACTTCCTGCCCTGACAACAACTTCACCACTGTCTGACAACCGTGTCTCCTCATCGTCCGACACCTCTTTACACACTTCTTCCACTACGTCAAGAAGGTCATCATCACCCACAGACTGCGACTGGTGGAAAACCTGGGCATCGGAAAATTGCTCAGCAGCAACCGGACAAGTGGTTTGTGACTGTGGGAAGGGTCCAGAAAACAGTTCCTCAGAGTATGCCGGTTCAAATGCCAAATTTTCCTGGGAGGGGGCAGACTGGGGGGGAGGAGGCTGAGGTGCAGGAGCTGGAGGAGTGCCGATTTCGGTGACATGGGTGGACTGCGTGGAAGACTGACTGGTGGACAAATTGCTCGAAGCATTGTCGGCAATCCACGACATCACCTGTTCGCACTGTTCTGGCCTCAACAGTGCTCTACCACGAGTCCCAGTAACTTCAGACATGAACCTAGGGAGTGTAGCTCTGCGGCGTTCCCCTGCTCCCTCATCAGCAGGTGGTGTCTCACCCCGCCCAGGACCACGGCCTCTGACCCCTGCAGTAGTTGGACGCCCACGTCCCCGCCCTCGTCCTCTACCCCTAGCCCTCGGGTTAAACATTTTGAAAATGAAAGTTATAACTTTAATTTTTTTTTTGTGTTTTTTAGTTTTTAAAACCAAACGATGCTATCCTATTGCTATGGCTATTTTCTAGCCAAGTATGAAAGCACACTGCTATGCCAGATGAGATGACGCTGAGTTATGAAAAAATAAACGTAAAATAGAAAGTAAATGGCAGACTGTGCCTAATTGAAATCCAACCCCTAATAAATTGTCCCACTTCGGTCTTTGCGATGGATATGTGCGTCACTAAGCGCTAAACACAACGGACGCAAGTCTCACTGCAAATTCCTCACAATATGGTAGTAGATGCACTACAGCAAGGCCAGCCACCAGCAGATCAACCAGAAATAAAATATATAACGCTATTGTAGGCCCAAGTAAGCCGTTTGGATTCTCCTATGGCTATTTTCTAGCCAAGTATGAAAGCACACTGCTATGCCAGATGAGATGACGCTGAGTTATGAAAAAATAAACGTAAAATAAAAAGTAAATGGCAGACTGTGCCTAATTGAAATCCAACCCCTAATAAATTGTCCCACTTCGGTCTTTGCGATGGATATGTGCGTCACTAAGCGCTAAACTCAACGGTCGCAAGTCTCACTGCAAATTCCTCACAATATGGTAGTAGATGCACTACAGCAAGGCCAGCCACCAGCAGATCAACCAGAAATAAAATATATAACGCTATTGTAGGCCCAAGTAAGCCGTTTGGATTCTCCTATGGCTATTTTCTAGCCAAGTATGAAAGCACACTGCTATGCCAGATGAGATGACGCTGAGTTATGAAAAAATAAACGTAAAATAAAAGGAAACTGGCAGACTGTGCCTAATTGAAATCAAACCCCTAATAAATTGTCCCACTTCGGTCTTTGCGATGGATATGTGCGTCACTAAGCGCTAAACACAGCGGTCGCAAGTCTCACTGCAAATTCCTCACAATATGGTAGTAGATGCACTACAGCAAGGCCAGCCACCAGCAGATCAACCAGAAATAAAATATATAACGCTATTGTAGGCCCAAGTAAGCCGTTTGGATTCTCCTATGGCTATTTCCTAGCCAAGTATGAAAGCACACTGCTATGCCAGATGAGATGACGCTGAGTTATGAAAAAATAAACGTAAAATAAAAAGTAAATGGCAGACTGTGCCTCATTGAAATCCAACCCCTAATAAATTGTCCCACTTCGGTCTTTGCGATGGATATGTGCGTCACTAAGCGCTAAACACAACGGTCGCAAGTCTCACTGCAAATTCCTCACAATATGGTAGTAGATGCACTACAGCAAGGCCAGCCACCAGCAGATCAACCAGAAATAAAATATATAACGCTATTGTAGGCCTAAGTAAGCCGTTTGGATTCTCCTATGGCTATTTTCTAGCCAAGTATGAAAGCACACTGCTATGCCAGATGAGATGACGCTGAGTTATGAAAAAATAAACGTAAAATAAAAAGAAACTGGCAGACTGTGCCTAATTGAAATCAAACCCCTAATAAATTTTCCCACTTTGGTGTTTGAGGTGGATATGTGTGTCACTAAGCGCTAAACACAACGGTAGCAAGTCCCCCTGCAAATTCCTCACAATATGGTACTAGCTGCAAATAAAAAAAAAAATGTATAACGTTATTGTAGCCCTAAGAAGGGCTGTTGGGTTCTTGTAGAATCACTCCTGCCTAACACTATTCTAATAGAACAGCCTAACGCTTTCCCTGACCAGCAGCAGCTCTCTCCCTAGCGGCATCCAGACACAGAATGATCCGAGCAGCGCAGGCAGGGGCTAGTCTATTCCAGGGTCACCTGATCTGGCCAGCCAACCACTGCTATCGACGTGTAAGGGTACCACGTCATGCTGGGTGGAGTGCAGAGTCTCCTGGCTTGTGATTGGCTCTGTTTCTGGCCGCCAAAAAGCAAAACGGCGGGAGATGCCATTTTCTAGAGCTGGCGAAGTATTCGTCCGAGCAACGAGCAGTTTCGAGTACGCTAATGCTCGAACGAGCATCAAGCTCGGACGAGTATGTTCGCTCATCTCTAATTCTGATCTGTTTTTTGTGAGACAGTCCTCTTGTGTTAGAATACTGGTCTTTTTATACGCTTAATTTTAAAATATATTTAGGGTACCCTTTTTCTAGGAACCTTGCCTTTAAAATTTTAGACTGTTGTTTAAAAACCTGTGGGTCCGTACAATTTTTTCTAACTCTCTTGTACTGGCTAAACGGTATATTCTTTTTCCACTTACTAAAATGTAGACTATCATAATTAAGATAGCTATTTGTATCCACTTTTTTTAAAAAAGTGGATGTATAAATAGATTGATCCTTAATATAGAGATTGAGATCTAAAAATGTGATGGTATCATTTTGATGTTCAGCGGAGAAAGATATCCCCCAGTCATTTGTGCAGAGATATTCCGAAAAGGCTATGGCTTCTTCAGGGGACCCAGTCCAAATGAGGATGAGGTCGTCTATATATCGACGGTAAAAATGTATATATTGTCTGTATGGGTGATCACACAATATATATCTGTTCTCGAATACCCCCATGAACAAATTTGCATAGGCTGGTGCTAGTTTCGTGCCCATCGCCGTTCCACAGGTCTGATGAAACAGGATGGAATTATAGGAAAAAAAATTGTTCTCTAGCACCAGTGATAAGAGCTCTAGTAGTAGGGATTTAAAACTATCGGAGAGAGATGCATCGTCATTTAGGTATGATTCAATGCATTTTACGCCTATTTCATGTTTAATATTAGAATATAGAGATTAAACATGAAATAGGCGTAAAATGCATTGAATCATACCTAAATGACGATGCATCTCTCTCCAATAGTTTTAAATCCCTACTACTAGAGCTCTTATCACTGGTGCTAGAGAACAATTTTTTTTCCTATAATTCCATCCTGTTTCATCAGACCTGTGGAACGGCGATGGGCACGAAACTAGCACCAGCCTATGCAAATTTGTTCATGGGGGTATTCGAGAACAGATATATATTGTGTGACCACCCATACAGACAATATATACATTTTTACCGTCGATATATAGACGACCTCATCCTCATTTGGACTGGGTCCCCTGAAGAAGCCATAGCTTTTTCGGAATATCTCTGTACAAATGACTGGGGGATATCTTTCTCCGCTGAACATCAAAATGATACCATCACATTTTTAGATCTCAATCTCTATATTAAGGATCAATCTATTTATACATCCACTTTTTTTTTAAAAAGTGGATACAAATAGCTATCTTAATTATGATAGTCTACATTTTAGTAAGTGGAAAAAGAATATACCGTTTAGCCAGTACAAGAGAGTTAGAAAAAATTGTACGGACCCACAGGTTTTTAAACAACAGTCTAAAATTTTAAAGGAAAGGTTCCTAGAAAAAGGGTACCCTAAATATATTTTAAATCAAGCGTATAAAAAGACCAGTATTCTAACACAAGAGGACTGTCTCACAAAAAACAGATCAGAATCTGAACAGAAGGTAACACAAATTAACGATCATTCTCTTAATTTTGTGACTCGCTATAATGATAAATTTAGGGAAATCACAGAAATTTTAAATAAGCACTGGCCCATTTTACAAAAAGACAAAATTCTCAAGACTATTCTTCCACCTAGGCCCAAAATTACTTATCGACGGGCCTCGACTCTCAAAAATATTCTGGCTCCCAGCCAAATAAAACAACGTAAGACATTGGGAAGCATGAATATTAAAGTGTCAGGGAAGGACTTCCCAATGATTAAGAAATGCAACCATAAGCTATGTCTATGCTGTTCTGTTATAAAGAATGAAGCCATTACCTTTAAATCGAATGTCACACAGCAGTCATACCCGATAAAAACGACTATGACCTGCAAGTCGAGCTATGTGATTTATTTGGCAGAATGCCCATGCGGCCTCCAGTATATAGGGAGGACCACGCAAGAATTACATGATCGGGTCACCGGACATAGAAATAACATCAAAAAAGGCTTCCTTAAGCATGGTCTTTCTAAACATTTTTTGTTTAAACATCAAAAAAACGAAAATGTACTTAGTATTATGCCTATAGACCATGTTCCAGAAAGTGTTAATAATAGATACCAGACCCTATGTCGTAGGGAGGTATATTGGATTTTTAAGTTGCAGACTCTCAATCCTGACGGCATGAATGAAGTCTCAGAAACCATTATTTAATCCTTTTATCTCAATTCATGTTTACTTTTTATGCTTACCTTTAGTCTGGATTTCCTGCGAGCTTGTTTCTGTGACGCTCGGCTCCGTTGTGTGTCAGTTATACACTGATAATATCGCGCATCCAAATATTAGTTAAAGAAAGTAGATGTCGATCATGGGACTAGTCATGTGATCGAGAGATGTCACGTGATGTGTTCATGTGATCGAGAGACAACATGTGATCGTGATCACGTGATTGAGATCGCGTCATGTGATCGAGAGATGTCACTCCCACCCAGGTGTATTCCACCAACATTCCAAACACCTCTCTCAGGAATTACGTCCTACGAATTAACTAGTTTTTGGAACAAAGAAATATAGACATGTTCTAGCTTTAGTCTTGCACTACATGAGATAATATAGAACTATTTTGTGATAAAATATTAAATGCAAATGGTTTATATGTGACATCATTAGTTGACATCACTTCCTGTAAGATGGGTATTTATAATGTTGGGCTAACAAGTGTAATTTAGACCTGAAGAAGCGTCCGTGCAATAGGACGCGAAACGCGTTGTCTGATATTTTATTTCTATTTTTAACTTTTGATTTTATATGTTAAAATAAAAACTACCATTTTTGGATCGGAGAAGCGCCGGGAGTATAGTCCTTTTTTCCTACTACCGCAAGGACGGAATCCCTTCTACCTTTCGGATCATATATGCATATAGACGTATGGTTATGGATATGGCCCATTCACATGTGTCGGGAGGTCACCTAGGGGTGGACAAAACACTTGAGAGGGTACTACAACGATTATATTGGCCAGGTTGTTACTGGGAAATCAGAGATTACTGTCAATCCTGCCCTATCTGCCAGATCACATCCCCAGTGGCACATTTCCGCAGCCCTCTGGTCCCTTTGCCAATTATTGAGGTCCCATTTGAAAGAATAGCAATGGACCTGGTAGGACCCTTAGTGAAGTCAGCTCGGGGGCATCAGTACATCCTAGTCATTGTGGATTATGCAACACGTTACCCTGAGGCTGTCCCCCTAAGGAACCTCTCCTCCCGAAATATTGCCAGGGAGTTGTTCTATGTTTTTCCCGCACAGGGATTCCCAAGGAGATCTTAACGGACCAGGGAACCCCGTTCATGTCAAAGGTGATGAGGGAACTGTGTAAGGTGTTAAAAGTCACCCAGTTGCGCACATCAATGTACCACCCCCAGACAGATGGTCTTGTGGAGTGATTTAATAAGACCCTGAAAGCCATGCTGAAAAAGGTGGTAGAGAAGGATGGGCGAGACTGGAACTGTCTTTTACCGTATCTTTTGTTTTCGATTAGAGAAGTGCCCCAATCCTCCACCGGGTTTTCACCCATTGAATTACTTTATGGCAGGCACCCCAGAGGTCTCTTAGGTGTGGCAAAAGAAACTTGGGAAAGTGAGGTTACACCATATAAGAGTATGTAGCTCAGATGCAGGAAAGGATGTCCAAGGTGATGCCAATTGTAAAGGAGCATCTTCTCCAGGCCCAAGAGTCACAGGCCAGGGCCTATAATAGATCTGCTCGTGTGAGACAATTCCATCCAGGAGATGGCATACTGGTGTTAGTCCCTACTGAGGAGAGCAAGTTCCTAGCAAAATGGCAGGGGCCCTATGGAAAAGGTTGGGGAGGTCAACTATAGGGTCCATCAGCCAGGGAAGAGGAAGCCCTTCCAGATCTATCATGTCAATCTGATCAAACCCTGGAAAGAGAGAGACCCCCCCTGAGGCTTCTTGCCTAGTGACTCAATCAGTCAGCCATCGAAGCAGTAAAAATTTCAGAGACCTTATCCCCTTCCCAAAAACAACATTGTAGGGAAATGCTGCAGAGGAACAAGGATCTCTTCACAGAAAGCCCTGGTTGTACTAATGTGATAGAACATGAAATCCTCACAGAGCCTCATGTCAGGGTAAATTTAATGCCATACAGGATCCCTGAGGCCCATAGGGAGGTAATCTGCAAAGAAGTCCACAGGATGTTAGAACTGGGAGTGATTGAGAGGTCCAAAAGTGGGTGGTCCAGCCCCATAGTGTTAGTGCCAAAGCCAAATGGTGAATGGAGATTCTGCAACGACTACCGCAGACTCAATGAGGTATCCACAGTGGATGCTTACCCCATGCCCAGGGTGGATGAGCTAATAGAGCAATTAGGGCCAGCCAGGTACATCAGCACCCTAGACCTTACTAAGGGGTATTGGCAGATTCCATTGTCTAAAGAGGCTAAGGAAAAAACAGCTTTTTCCACACCTGAGGGGAGTTTCCAGTACATTCGGATGCCATTTGGGTTGCAGGGGGCCCCTGCCACTTTCCAGAGAGCCATGGACCAGGTTCTACGTCCTCACAGGAAGTATGCAGCAGCGTACTTGGATGATATTGTTATTTTTAGTCATGACTGGGAAAGTCACCTCATTAAGCTTCAGGCTGTTCTGAATTCTCTAAGAAGGGCGGGATTTACGATTAATCCAAATAAATGTGCCCTAGGAATGGATGAAACCAGGTATCTGGGTTACATAGTGGGAAGAGGGGAAATTAAACCCCAACTGAATAAAGTGGAAGCTATTCAGAATTGGCCCCGTCCACTTAACAAGAAACAGTTAAACCAAAAAAGAAAAAAGTTCCAGAAAAAATATTTAAATATTGATAAATTTTATTATAGAAAAAATCTAAAAGAAACATATATGTACACACAAATTGATGGACTGCTGTGCCCAGGCGGAGTGTACCCCGGCACTGAACAGCGTGGGCAAGAGCTATATATACTGTTTAGCACAATGGCAACATTTGAACCGTATGATACAAATGATAACATAGGTTGTCATGTAAGCACAGGTGAGAACAATGTAAGAACAAACACCAAATATGGGACTTGTATACAAAAATAATAACAAGAGACAGTAAATACATAGACAGACATGAGCTATTAAATTATAATAAAGTGCATAAATGCATCAAGCTGTCCTCACCCATAGTGTGAATGAGCCCCACGCTGACCCCAACGCACGCTTTAAGATATCCTTGTGATTTTGAGATTGTTTTCTTGTGAGACATTGTAGTTTATGTTGATCCGTTCCTTTTTTAGGGGGTAAAAATTCACAAATTTAGGAAAAATTTGAAAAAATTTACAATTTTCGAAGTTTCAAATGTTATACTTTTTAGACAAAAAGTCACACCACAATTTTTTTTTGGTAGAAACCTTTTGCCATTGGTCTTCTTTTTATTTTCATTATTTGTTTTACGTTTCCATTTTCTTTATGGATGTGAGAAGGTTTGAAGTTTTATGTAACAAAAGAGAAAGAAAGACGGATGCATATATACAAAATCAGACAAATTTCGTTTTTATTCTTCAATGTATAGACAAACATATAATTTAAAACACCATTAAAAAAGTCCCAACTTGGACATACATGAATAACAAGAACAGGCAGAGGTATGGGGCATGTAAGTGGAGGTAGCAATAGTAGAGCAGCAGATATGTGCGTTATTATGGAGACCACAGCAGAATATATAAAGTAGAATGCAAATGACCATGTGAACTACGGTCTAGAATGAAGTAGTACCAGCCGCTTGGTC
This sequence comes from Engystomops pustulosus, assembly GCF_040894005.1. NCBI lineage: Eukaryota > Metazoa > Chordata > Amphibia > Anura > Leptodactylidae > Engystomops > Engystomops pustulosus. The sequence continues at coordinate 40,583,024 of NC_092420.1, read as the reverse complement.
TCTAGGAGGTCTATGTGGCCAGAATCAAACTTGCCACCAGTTACATAAGGCACAATCTGAATACATCATGAACAGATATACAACAAATTTTTAGTCCCAACCTGTGTCTGGAGAGGAGAAACCCGACGCGTATCGCCTATCAAGTAGGCTTCATCAGGAGTGAATGACTGCTGGGGGAGGACTGCCCTTTATACCCGTTGCTGCTCAGTGTTTGGTTCCGGTCCGAATTATGGCGCATGCGCAATGCATTATTTCTCGTCTGCCGGAAGTACGTCATCCAGCATGATTCACCTGGTCTGTGGAACGCAACTTGCGTCTCACCGGACCAGAGATGGAACAGCGCATGCGCGCCACTGACCAATGGCGCTTCGAGGCACCTGGGAAGTACGGTAAGTAGAGCACAAGACAAAAATTAGAATGGTAGGTTATATCGGCGCAATATTTCAGTATAGTGCAAAATGAGTACAGTGTGGGTCCTATAAATAGTACAAGTCCCTACAATAATATGGTACAGCCCTGCAGTATGTGACTACAACAATCATATGGTGCCAGAAGTAGGCAGGTATTGCATAATCAATACTCCACCTAAAAGGCGGCGTTAGATATCATATCATGGAGTAATCATTCCATTGTGTCGAAATAAATAAATAAATAAACAAGATAATTATTTATATAGACTAAACAATATGCTGCTCATAACAAAAGATGTAGAAAAAAGAATTGAATTGGTTCGGCGCAATATTAAAGAGAATTGGTTCAGCGCAATATCAAAGTACGATATTATCATGCTATGAGTAGCAAGCAAGAGATATTGAATAGAATATTTCACAGGCGATTTACATGGTTGGATTTGCCAAGGGTACCATATAGATGACGAAAGAAGAAAAGGGAAAGAATTTATGATTGCTTGGATATAAAATCAATGCATATTGCGCGTAAAACATGCATATTTAATATAGTTAGCAATGCTAAAGTCGTGCACGTAAGAACGACATCGACTGAAACACTCATATAATTGGGTATTATACCCAGCGCAAGGACATGATGGTATAGATAGATGGCATGATGGGTGGAAATCCCGTAGTGCCAATAGTAGACAAAGGACCGTGCTGTGAACTGAAATATATATGGTGCCATCAAAAGGCCATATGATGATGAATTGAATCGACAAAATATTGTGACCGCATAAGAGAATGGAAGGAGGTTGTCGTTTAAGGTATCACAAAAAAGGTTTATAAAATTTAGCATATCTCAGGTGCCATACAAATGTTCAATACAATACAAAGTCAAAATTTCATGAAGCTTGTGACATACATATTAAAACTGTGCATATTAAATAAAACAAGATTTTAGGACAAGTGCTCATATAATAAAGTGATACGTGCTAAAAGGTTCAAATATCTTAAAGTGCTATGCCATTCACCAGAGGTCATGCTGCACGGTTCATGCTGAAAGCATTGGTATAATTATATTGTACTAAGTGACAGTTGTCATAATGCTACGATGCAATTCAGGATGTAAAGGTGCAGCCATGACTTAAAGTGACTAGTGCTGGTATCCTCGAGGTAAGACAGCGAAGTGTCTTATAAATTAGAAACATGATTCCAAGAATAAATGCGGTTGCAATATCTAACTGTCAGGTGCGTGGAAACAGCGCTGGGCAAAGAAAAAAGGGGCAGTCCTCCCCCTAAAGGGTTAGTATTAATACCATGAATAAGCAAAGTTATAACTGAACAAGGGGATAAATATATGAAGAAAAGAGGGGGGGAGGTGAGTAATACTAAACGTAGTAATTTGCCTGGTCAGAGTTACATTAGTATGAGGTCGAAGGCATTTTTAGACCTGGTATACAGAGCCGAGAAAGTGCCGGCTGACACTTTGTATAGGAAAAAAGGAATGCTACCCAACTCCAGTTGGCAATTTCCGGCAGCAAGAAGAAAAGTCTCTAGGTAAGTATGGTCTCCGGGTACTTAGGGATCGGATCAATGTCCAAACGATGCCGAGGTCCGGCTAACAAGTTCCAATTCAGTAGGAAATAGGGTCTCGGAGTGAGAGGATGTCAACCATCAATATCCAGGTAATCTTGAGGGTATGGTGATAGATGTTGAATTCTCATTGCATAATCCCGGTGGATCGGATAAAGATGTAAGAGAAAGCCAATGAGCAGTTTATAAATACTGTAACTTAAAAAAGGAGAGAAAAAGAGTGTTATAGACAATATACAGAGGAATCTATAGATTGTGATACTTAGTGTCAAAAGACTGGTGCATGAAACTAGTGTGCTTGCTGTTTACAGGGGTTAACCTGTGGGTGGGGAAAATGGGGGGAAGGGGTTGGAAGGAGTGACTTGTGTGGGGAATACACAAGAAGTGTGGTGATTGTAGTGGTGTATGGGGTCCAATGCACAGATTCACTTATAATAAGGGGCCCAAAATCTTGTATGTGTAAGGGGTCCAGCGCAATGGGTAACTGTAAGGGACCCTAATATGTGAACTATGGTGAAAAGAGGGAGGAAAATGGTGGGAAAGGGGGCTATATGGATAATTTTTATATAGATGGTGAAGTGGGAGACTAAGATGTAGATGTTATTATTTTTTGTAGAAACCTGTAAAATTGAGTTCCTCATTGAGGCCCTTAGGGGAAACGCAGTCCAGTGTATAAATCCACCTGGATTCTTTTTGTAACAATCTTGGAGTGATGCTGCCACCCCTTATACTCTGAGCGATCTTTTCTAGGCCCACTACCCGCAGATCTTTTGGGTTTCCTCCATGTTGTTGTGAAAAGTGTGTGAGGAGAGCATCTTACCTTTCTGGAAATCTGATGCGGCATTGTTGATGTTCGATACATGTTGCTGGAAGCGTCTTCTCAATTCTTGTGAGGTTTGTCCTATATACACTTTTGGACAGGGACATAACAGGGCATAAATCACAGCTTTTGACTTGCAATTAATATATTGTTTGATCTTATATTTACCTTGGCCCACTGGATCCTCAAAATGTTCCGTACTGATGATTTGCGGATAGAGATGAGCGAACATACTCGTCCGAGCTTTATGCTCGATCGAGCATTAGTGTACTCGTAACTGCTCGTTGCTCGGACGAGTATTTCGCCCGCTCGAGAAAATGGCAGCTCCCGCCGTTTTGCTTTTTGGCGGCCAGAAACAGAGCCAATCACAAGCCAGGAGACTCTGCACTCCACCCAGCATGACGTGGTACCCTTACACGTAGATAGCAGTGGTTGGCTGGCCAGATCAGGTGACCCTGGGATAGACTAGCCGCTGCCCGCGCTGCTCGGATCATTCTCTGTCTGGATGCCGCTAGGGAGAGAGCTGCTGCTGGTTAGGGAAAGCGTTAGGGTGTTCTATTAGCTTACTGTTAGGCAGGAGTGATTCTAAAAGAACTCAACAGCCCTTCTTAGGGCTACAATAACGTTATACTTTTTTTTTTTTTTTATTTGCAGCTAGTACCATATTGTGAGGAATTAGCAAGGGGACTTGCTACCGTTGTGTTTAGCTCTTAGTGACACACATATCCACCTCAAACACCAAAGTGGGAAAATTTATTAGGGGTTTGAGTAGAATTAGGCACAGTCTGCCAGTTTCTTTTTATTTTACGTTTATTGTTTTAATAACTCAGTGTCATCTCATCTTGCATAGTAGTGTGCTGTAATACTTGGCTAGAAAATAGCCATAGGAGAATACAAACGGCTTAATTACGCCTACAGTAGCGTTATATATATTTGTTTTCTGGTTGATCTGCTGGTGGCTGTAGTTGTTGCAGTGCATCTACTAGTAAATTGTGAGCAATTTGGAGTCAGACTTGCGACCACTGTGTTTTAGTGACGCACATATCCATCGCAAAGACCGAAGTGGGAAAATTTATTAGGGCCCGGGGTTGTATTTCAATTAGGCACAGTCTGCCATTTCCTTTTTTATTTTACGTTTATTTTTTTCATAACTCAGCGTCATCTCATCTGGCATAGTAGTGTGCTGTAATACTTGGCTAGAAAATAGCCATAGGAGAATACAAACGGCTTAATTACGCCTACAGTAGCGTTATATATATTTGATTTCTGGTTGATCTGCTGGTGGCTGTAGTTGTTGCAGTGCATCTACTAGTAAATTGTGAGCAATTTGGAGTCAGACTTGCGACCACTGTGTTTTAGTGACGCACATATCCATCGCAAAGACAGAAGTGGGAAAATTTATTAGGGCCCGGTGTTGGATTTCAATTAGGCACAGTCTGCCATTTCCTTTTTTATTTTACGTTTATTTTTTTCATAACTCAGCGTCATCTCATCTGGCATAGTAGTGTGCTGTAATACTTGGCTAGAAAATAGCCATAGGAGAATACAAACGGCTTAATTACGCCTACAGTAGCGTTATATATATTTGATTTCTGGTTGATCTGCTGGTGGCTGTAGTTGTTGCAGTGCATCTACTAGCAAATTGTGAGCAATTTGGAGTCAGACTTGCGACCACTGTGTTTTGCGCTTAGTGACGCACATATCCATCGCAAAGACCGAAGTGGGAAAATTTATTAGGGGCCGGGGTTGTATTTCAATTAGGCACAGTCTGCCATTTCCTTTTTTATTTTACGTTTATTTTTTTCATAACTCAGCGTCATCTCATCTGGCATAGCAGTGTGCTTTCATACTTGGCTATAAAATAGCCATAGCAATAGGATAGCATCGTTTGGTTTTAAAAACTAAAAAAGTTAAAAAAAAAATTCAAGTTATAACTCTCATTTTCAAAATGTTTAACCCGAGGGCTAGGGGTAGAGGACGAGGGCGGGGACGTGGGCGTCCAACTACTGCAGGGGTCAGAGGCCGTGGTCCTGGGCGGGGTGAGACACCACCTGCTTATGAGGGAGCAGGGGAACGCCGCAGAGCTACACTCCCTAGGTTCATGTCTGAAGTTACTGGGAATCGTGGTAGAGCACTGTTGAGGCCAGAACAGTGCGAACAGGTGATGTCGTGGATTGCCGACAATGCTTCGAGCAATTTGTCCACCAGTCAGTCTTCCACGCAGTCCACCCATGTCACCGAAATCGGCACTCCTCCAGCTCCTGCACCTCAGCCTCCTCCCCCCCAGTCTGCCCCCTCCCAGCAAAATTTGCCATTTGAACCGGCATACTCTGAGGAACTGTTTTCTGGACCATTCCCACAGTCACAAACCACTTGTCCGGTTGCTGATGAGCAATTTTCCGATGCCCAGGTTTTCCACCAGTCGCAGTATGTGGGTGATGATGACCTTGTTGACGTACTGGAAGAAGTGTGTAAAGAGGTGTCCGACGATGAGGAGACACGGTTGTCAGACAGTGGGGAAGTTGTTGTCAGGGCAGGAAGTCCGAGGGGGGAGCAGACTGAGGGATCGGAGGATGATGAGGTGACAGACCCAAGCTGGGTTGAGAGGCCGGGTGAACACAGTGCTTCTGAGACGGAGGAGAGTCCTCAACCAGAACAGGTTGGAAGAGGCAGTGGTGGGGCCAGAGCTGGTGCATCAGCGCCAAATGTGTCAACTAGTGAAGCTCCCGTGGCAAGGGCTCCTGCGGCGAGGGCTAGATTTTCAGAAGTCTGGAGGTTCTTTAAGGAAACACCGGATGACCGACGGACTGTGGTGTGCCACATTTGCCAAACCAGGATCAGCAGGGGTTCCACCACTACTAGCTTAACTACCACCAGTATGCGCAGGCATATGAATGCTAAACACCCCACTCAGTGGCAACAAGCGCGTTCACCTCCGGCCGTGCACACCACTGCTCCTTCCCCTGTGTCAGCTGATAGTCAGCCCCCTGCCCAGGACCCTGCCACAAAAACCCCATCGTCGCCTCCACGATCCTCCACAGCATCCACCAGCGTTCAGCTCTCCATACCCCAGACGCTGGAGCGGAAACGGAAATATAGTGCAACCCACCCGCACGCCCAAGCCCTTAATGTGCACATCTCCAGATTGCTAAGCCTGGAGATGCTGCCCTATAGGCTAGTAGAGACCGAGGCCTTTCGCAGCCTCATGGCGGCGGCCGCCCCTCGGTATTCGGTCCCCAGCCGCCACTACTTTTCCCGATGTGCCGTCCCAGCCCTGCACCAGCACGTGTCAGACAACATAATCCGTGCCCTGACCAACGCCGTTTCTGACAAGGTCCTCCTGACCACGGACACGTGGGCGAGTGCTGCCGGGAAGGGCCACTATATATCTCTGACGGCACATTGGGTTAACTTGGTGGAGGCTGGGACCGAGTGTGACCCTGCGGCTGGTCATATACTGCCGACGCCGAGGATTGCGGGGCCTACCTCGGTCCAGGTGTTTGAGGCCTACTATGCCTCCTCCTCCTCCCACCCCTCCTCCACCTCCTCCTCCGAACGACCATCCGTGGGCATGGCGCCATCAGTCGGTAGCTCTAGGCACAGCAGCAGTGCCGTCGCTAAGCGACAGCAGGCGGTGCTCAAACTGCTGAGCCTAGGCGATAAAAGGCACACCGCCCAAGAACTATTACAGGGCATCACGGCGCAGACTGATCTGTGGCTGGCACCGCTGAACCTGAAGCCAGGCATGGTTGTGTGTGACAATGGCCGTAACCTGGTGGCGGCTCTGCAACTCGGCAGACTGACACATGTGCCATGCCTGGCCCATGTGTTAAATCTGATAGTTCAGCGTTTCCTCAAGACATACCCCAATCTGTCTGATTTGCTCACGAAGGTGCGCCGCATCTGTGCGCATTTCAGGAAGTCCAGCACAGATGCTGCCACTCTCAGGGCAGCGCAGCGCCGCCTCCAACTGCACGCTCACCGACTGTTGTGCGACGTGCCCACGAGGTGGAATTCAACATTAACCATGTTATCCAGAGTTTACCAGCAGCGCAGAGCGATTGTAGACTGCCAGATGTCAACTTCCACCAGAACTGGTAGTCAGGTCAGTCAGCTTCCTCAAGTCTACAATGAGGAGTGGACGTGGATGTCTGATATCTGTCAGGTGCTGAGTAACTTTGAGGAGTCAACACAGATGGTCAGTGGCGATGCCGCCATCATCAGCCTCACCATCCCGCTGCTTGGCCTGTTGAAAAACTCTCTGGTCAGCATGAAGTCGGAAGCTTTGCGCTCCTCACAAGAGACGGGGGAAGAAGATTCCCTTGTTGATAGCCAAAGCACCCTTAGGTCTGTTTCTCAGCGCATATCGGAGGAGGTGGAGGTGGAGGAGGATGAGGAGGAAGAGGAGGAGAATGTTGGCGAGACACAAGAGGGGACCATTGTTGAGTCCTTCACTGTTGAGCGTGTATGGGCAGAAGAAGAGGAATTGGAGGAGTTGGAGGAGGAGGAAATGGACAGTCAGGCCAGTGAGGGGAGCGAATTCTTACGCGTTGGTACTCTGGCGCATATGGCAGATTTCAAGCTAGGCTGCCTATCCCGTGACCCTCGCGTTCAAAGAATTTATTCCAGCACCGATTACTGGGTGTTCACTCTCCTGGACCCACGGTACAAGCAAAATCTTTCCACTCTCATCCCTGGAGAGGAAAGGAGTATGAGAATGCATGAATACCAGCAGGCCCTGGTGCACAAGCTGAAACAGTATTTCCCTTCTGACAGCGCTAGCGGCAGAGTGCGTAGTTCTGCGGGACAAGTAGCGAGGGAGAGTAGTTGAGCAGGCAGCTTGTCCAGCACTGGCAAGGGTACGCTTTACAAGGCTTTTGCCAGCTTTATGTCACCCCAGCAAGACACTGTCACCTGTCCCCAGTCTCGGCAGAGTAGGGCTGATCTTTACAGAAAGATGGTGAGGGAGTACGTAGCTGACCATACCATCGTCCTAAATGATCACACAGCTCCCTACAACTACTGGGTTTCAAAGCTGGACATGTGGCACGAACTGGCGCTGTACGCCTTGGAGGTTCTTGCCTGCCCTGCCGCTAGCGTGTTGTCCGAGCAGGTTTTCAGTGCAGCTGGTGGCATCATCACCGATAAGCGTACACGCCTGTCGACTGACAGCGCTGACAGGCTGACGCTTATCAAGATGAATAAAGCATGGATTTCTCCTAATTTCCAATCTCCAGCAGGTGAAGGAAGCTCAACCTGAATAATTTATCCACTCCTCCTCCTCCTCCTCCTCATTTTCCTCCTTCTCCTGCTCTTTGTACAGTAAAGCAGAGGAAACTGGCTATTTTTTGACAGGGCCCACTGGCTCTACCTATAGTACTTTATGCATTTAATTTTTCTGGAGGGCCACCGACCCGGTCCTCTGTTTTAAACAATTTTTGGGAGTGCCACATACAGGCACTCAATCTATTCAATTTTTCTGGAGCTCCACCTACCTGCTCCTCTGGTTTGAAAACTTTTTTGGACTGCCACATACAGGCACTCAATCTATTCAATTTTTCTGGAGGGCCACCTACCTGCTCCTCTGGTTTAAAAACTTTTTTGGACTGCCACATACAGGCACTCAATCTATTCCATTTTTCTGGAGGGCCACCTACCTGCTCCTCTGGTTTAAAAACTTTTTTGGACTGCCACATACAGGCACTCAATCTATTCCATTTTTCTGGAGGGCCACCTACCTGCTCCTCTGGTTTAAAAACTTTTTTGGACTGCCACATACAGGCACTCAATCTATTCCATTTTTCTGGAGGGCCACCTACCTGCTCCTCTGGTTTGAAAAATTTTTTGGACTGCCACATACAGGCACTATCCAAATTGAATTGTCTCCATAGCAGCCTCCACACGTTGTCTCCATTGCTACCTCCAAAAGTCGTCCATATAGCTGCCTCCATACATCGTCCCTTTATCAAACGAGGTTTGTCAGGCCGAAATTTGGGTTGTTTTCATGGATTCCACATCAAAGTTGTTAACTTTGTCGCCACCCTGCTGTGTTATCCACAAAATACACTGGCAAACTTTTACCATTTACTGATATTATTTCAGCGCTTCTTGCGCATCTGTTTACATTCCCCTCACCCGCCATATCCCAAACTTATAAGAACGCTACTACACTTGATCTTATACAAAAGGTTCTTAGAAGTGCTGTTTAGGGAGTAGCCTAGAGACAGGGGCTTGGATTGGCGAAAGCTCGCCTGGCAGCGGAGCGCCAGCTCCATGCCAAGAAACAACTAACATAGTTTTAACTGCAGCACCTTTAATCTACTACTAGTTCACTGCCTCCATACATCGTCCCCTTATCAAACGAGCTGTGTCAGGCAGAATTTTGGATTGTTTTCATGGCTTCCATGTTAACTTTGTCGCCACCCTGCTGTGTAATCCACAAAATATACTGGCAAACTTTTATCATGTACCGATATTATTTGAGCGCTTCTTGCTCACCTCCTTTGGTTCCTCTCTGCTACCCATTGGTTTGAAGCCTGAGTCCATTTAGGGTATGTCGCCATGCCACTCTCTAGCCTTCCGCTGCTGCCGCTGCCTCTGCATGCCGTCCCCTATAGTGTCAGGGTCAATTATTGGATGTTTTAGATGCTATGTAGCTTCATTCTGTCACTCTGTCATGGCCATGCTGTTGCCCATAATTTTGGCATAATGGTGCATTTAAGCAGCCTCAGAGGCATCCATGCATGCTGCCCCTGCTGTTTCCTGTCCATTTCCGTGGTGTTTCCATCCTTTTCTGAGGTTCCCAGGTGTTTGGCCAAGCTTCCCTGTGCAGAGCCTTGGTCCCCTTGAAAAATGCTCGAGTCTCCCATTGACTTCAATGGGGCTCGTTACTCGAAACGAGCACTCGAGCATCGGGAAAAGTTCGTCTCGAATAACGAGTACCCGAGCATTTTAGTGCTCGCTCATCTCTATTTGCGGACATACTGTGCAGGCTCCGCATGGAAAAGACCCTTGTAGGCGTATTCCCCTTCCAAGGGGAGAGGTAGGACGTTGGAAATGACTGTTGGTGAGTAAGTCCCTTAAATTTCTGGCCCTTCTGGCCGTGAGTTGAGGTTTACTATTGATGTGAGGGAGGAGTCGTGCATCACTTCTTAGTATGTCCCAATTTCGCTCCAGAATCTTTTGTATATCTTGCCATTGATTGTTGAAGGTGGTTACAATTCTTGGTTTGTCTTGTTGGGTACGTATTTTGGGAGTCAGGAGGTCATTACGTGGACTGTCTCTCGCCCGGATGTAGGCTCTTGAAATTGTTTTACGTGGATAGCCTCTTTCCCTCAGACGGCGTGTTAAGTCCCTGGCGTGAGTTCTGAATTCCGTGTCCGTAGAACAGTTACGTCTAGTTCGTAAAAATTGGCTAACCGGTATGCCACTTTTTTGGTGATGTGGGTGGAAGCTGGAGTAATGTAACAAGTTGTTTGTAGCTGTTTTTTTGCGAAATAGCGTGGTGGATAGTCCAGTGCCCTCTTTGCGGATTGATATGTCCAAAAGTCTACACAGTTTTCCGAAATGTGTGAAGTGAGATGTATTCGCCAGGGATTAGAGTTCAGCCTTCCAATAAACTCTGTACATTCACCAAGGGTGCCCGTCCAAATGATCAGTATATCATCTATGTAGCGGTACCAACCCGCTACATATTTTTTAAAAAGATCTGAGACGTAGACCACCTGTTCCTCCCATCGTCCCAAAAACAAATTTGCGTAAGCGGGTGCACAACGTTTGAAGTTTTAGTAGCAAATTCTCAGATTTTCTTAAAATTAGAAAAATGCAAAATTTTTGGTGACCAATTTTATGAACCTAACATTTCAACCTATTCAAATCAGCATTTGTGAAGTCTATTAACCCTTTAAATATTTTTTCAGAAGCAAATAAAAATGGATTGGAAATTTCAAAATTTAAATTTTTGATTACGATTTTTCTCATTTAGCCCTAAAATGGACACATTCAGAAGGAAGTTGTGGCAAATATACATCCCAAAATTTTTGCCCTGCTTCTTTCGAGTAATACCAGACATGTGAATGTCAATTGCTGTTTCGTCGCACAGTGATGTCCAGAACAGAGTTAGTTCTATTGGGTTTTTGGAAGCCCAATTTGGCTTCAAATGTTTTGTGGTGCCACAGTGTACTTGAAGAGCCCCTGAAGAAACAGTACAGTAAAAAAAAACCCCATAGATGTCACGATTTCGGTAACTAGACCCCTCAAAGAATTCATCTGGGGTTGTGGTGAGAATTTTAACCCCCAACATGCAGGTCAAAATTGAATGCAAAGTAAATGGTGCATAGTAAAAATTGCATTTTTATTGCAAAAATTTCATTTTAGTGCCTAATATATTGCACCCAACCCACGGAAATTTAGAAAAACACCCCAAAAATTATTCTGCAGGTTGTCCCGAGTACGGCAATATCACCCTTGTGCCAATAATTGACAGGCTGGGCACACGGCAGGCCTGAGAAGGGACAAGCAAAATTCAGCTTTTGGCGCACCCTTTTCACTAGACTGATGTTGGGGTGCCCCTGAAGTACCAGTGCAATAGAAGCCCCTGTGTAGTGACCCCATTTTAGGAAAAGGCACCCCTCAAAGTATTGTTCTAGGGTTGTATGAGCATTTTAACCCCTAAGATGCTGGCCCAAATGCAATACAAAGTGAATGGGTCAGTGTAAAAATTGCAATTCTTTTTTCAAATGTGTCATTGAAGTGACAAATCAAATCAGCCCAACTCATGTCGCTGTAGATAAACACCACAAAAATCATTCTGAGAAGGGACAAGCAAAATTCAGCTTTTGGAGCACCCTTTTCACTAGACTGATGTTGGGGTGCCTCTGAGGTACCAGTGCAATAGAAGCCACTGAGTAGTGACCCCATTTTAGGAAAAGGCACCCCTCAAAGTATTGTTCTAGGGTTGTATGAACATTTTAACCCGTAAGATGCTGGCCCAAATGCAATACAAAGTGAATGGGTCAGTGTAAAAATTGCATTGCTTTTTTCAAATGTAGTGACAAATGAAATCAGCCCAACTCATGCCACTATGGATAAACACTCCAAAAAACATGGCAAAAAAGTATGGCAATACCCCATGTGTGACAATAGGTTACAAGATGGAGACACGGCAGGGCTCGGAAGAGAATGGCATTTGGTGTACAGATATTTTTTTTACATCATAAAACAATTGTAGATGCCCTTGGGTATCAGAACAGTAGAAACCCCTGAAAACTGATCCTATTTGAAAACTACACCCCTCCATGAATAAATCTAGGAGCGTAGTTAGCATTTTAACCCCACAGGTGGACCCCAAGGATAGTGCATAGTAGAAAATATCCATTATGTCAACTTGTGCCCAACTCCTGCCACGGGAGACAAATACCCCAAAAATCATGATCTGGGTTATCCCGGGTACGGCAATACCCCATATGTGGCAATAATATACAGGCTGGGCACACGGCAGAGCTCAGCAGGGAAGGTGCGGCATGCGGCATGATGTATAAGCTGTGTGAGCTGTGTGCATCAGGGTACAATTACATATCCAGGGATGTGTGGTATATGCGGAAACAATCTTTCATGCATAACCCTGGTTTCTCGGGGCATGTGTCACACTGGTAGATGGTTTGGTTTTTTATGCCCCTTTTTGAGCACGCCCTGGTACAATCCTTGATGTGGCCTCGCTTCCAGACGTACTAGCACTCCCTCCTTCCTAGTCTCTAAAAATGAACTTCTTCACTACCACTCTTGAAATTCCAGGAAAGTTCCCCTCTGGCCGGCACATCGATGCAGCACGTAAGCATTATACAATGCCATCTGCATGATGTGCACGGCCAGCTTCTTGTACCACACCCTCGACTTCCGCATGGCGTTATATGGCTGAAGCACCTGGTCCGACAAATCCACCCCTCCCATGTACCTATTATAATCCAAAATACAGTCTGCCTTGGGGGCTTCTGCACTGGTACCTCGTTTAGGGGCAGTGGCGGTGGTGTGCCCATGTATTGTTGATAGTACAAGGACGTCCCTCTTTTCCTTGTACCTAACACACAATACTGAGTCGCTGCTTATGTCAGGGTCGTAATCGACAATTAACCGGTCCAGTCAGTCACCTCAAATCAGAGCAAGTGTGCACGTTTTCAAGATAAAATATGAGATAAGATTATTCAGTTTTAATCTTAAACAAGCTCCGCACTCCAGCTTTCATGACAGCAAGATAAGACTTTATTTCCGTGTTCCCAGATTTATACAAAAGAGAGAAAGGTGTGGTTATGTGTCATACAGCATCATAATGGGCAAGGGTTAAGCAAATTTGTCTAGCATCCGATGTGCCCTGGTTGGTCAGTTCCAGTATCTGGACAGATAATGTCCTGGGCGTTGAGTTTCGTTATGAGTGATTAAGCCTTCTTGGAATCAGCAATGTTGTTCTTTTCCTGGAAATAGGGTGTTGGCTGTGTGGATGCCGGCGCCATCTTAAGTAATATATCTGAGCATATTGCTGAGGAGGAAAAATTTTAGTATTTGCCAGCTATATAAAAGTATAAAAGTATAAAAATATAAAACTAGAAGCTCATATACAAATATTCCCCTTCATGTATAAAACTATAAAGCTCATGTACAGATATTCCCCTTCACAATCCCCCCTAAATACTAAATTTTTCCTCTAATGTACCTTCGAGGTTGTCCATGAGTGGGGATAGGTCGGGGTGGGGTTTCTTCACAAACTTCGGGCAAGGCCTGCCCTTTCAGCAAAACCTCACCTCCTGTTTGCACTACACTAACTTACACTCATGGAGCCCTCCCATCTTTCCCTAAATTAGTTCTCCCCTGTATGGGGGTTTAGGCGATCGTGGTTTGATTAGGGGCATATCAGTTAATTTTTCTTCTTCCGTTCCCATCAGGGCCTCCATTTCCTGGGCCATCAAAATATTGGACTTACTTTCGGCAATACGCCTGATCAAAGACTTGTAAACCGGGATGCAACAACAAAGAAGGAAAAGGCAAAGGATAAACATTCCCAGCAGAACTACACCTATTTGTTGGAAAAACTTTTTCCATCCTCCAGTCCAGTTTAGTAGCCAATCAGCCCAGGAGGTATCTACTCCTGAATTCTTCTTCATCTCTAAGGCCAAATCTTTGAGGCTGTTCAGTGCTACCGTGATTTTGCCATCAGCACCACTATTCTGGGGGATATAAGTGCAACACGCTTCTCCTATCATCCCGCAGACTCCTCCTCTTTCAGCTAGAATCATGTCAAGGGTCATTCTATTTTGGAGGGTCATTCGAGTATTAGGGCCTAGTTCTTCGACTATACCTGTAAACAGTGTCGGACTGGTGTACCTTGGGCCCACCAGAGAAAATTTGGGGAGGGGGCCCACCGCAGTGTGAATGCACACTAACTGTGTCCAATCATCGCTAGGAAAACATCTTATTAAATTACAGTGTACTGCGGCTGTAGCTCCGTGTATGGCTGTGTACTGCGGCTGTAGCTCCGTGTATGGCTGTGTACTGCGGCTGTAGCTCCGTGTATGGCTGTGTACTGCGGCTGTAGCTCCGTGTATGGCTGTGTACTGCGGCTGTAGCTCCGTGTATGGCTGTGTACTGCGGCTGTAGCTCCGTGTATGGCTGTGTACTGCGGCTGTAGCTCCGTGTATGGCTGTGTACTGCGGCTGTAGCTCCGTGTATGGCTGTGTACTGCGGCTGTAGCTCCGTGTATGGCTGTGTACTGCGGCTGTAGCTCCGTGTATGGCTGTGTACTGCGGCTGTAGCTCCGTGTATGGCTGTGTACTGCGGCTGTAGCTCCGTGTATGGCTGTGTACTGCGGCTGTAGCTCCGTGTATGGCTGTGTACTGCGGCTGTAGCTCCGTGTATGGCTGTGTACTGCGGCTGTAGCTCCGTGTATGGCTGTGTACTGCGGCTGTAGCTCCGTGTATGGCTGTGTACTGCGGCTGTAGCTCTGTGTATGGCTGTGTACTGGGACTGTAGCTCCATGTATGGCTGTGTACTGCTCCTGTAGCTCCATGTATGGCTGTGTACTGCTCCTGTAGCTCTATGTATGGCTGTGTACTGCCCCTGTAGCTCCATGTATGGCTCTGTGCTGCAGCTGTAGCTCCATGTATGTATGTGTGTGTACTGCGGCTGTAGCTCCATGTTTGTATGTATGTGTACTGCGGCTGTAGCTCCATGCATGGCTGTGTACTGCGGCTGTGGCTCCGTGTATGGCTGTGTACTGCGGCTGTGGCTCCGTGTATGGCTGTGTACTGCGGCTGTGGCTCCGTGTATGGCTGTGTACTGCTCCTGTAGCTCCATGTATGGCTGTGTACTGCCCCTGTAGCTCCATGTATGGCTCTGTGCTGCAGCTGTAGCTCCATGTATGTATGTATGTGTACTGCGGCTGTAGCTCCATGTTTGTATGTATGTGTACTGCGGCTGTAGCTCTGTGTATGTATGTATGTGTACTGCGGCTGTAGCTCTTTAAGTAAAAGTTTTATTTTCTCCTCAGGACAGTCACAGCACAGGAGAAATGCTGCAGCATTGTGAGTTTAGGGGTAATACCCAGTCCCTCCAGTAGCCAGTATAGAGACAGGGCCTCCCCCCACCCCAGGATAGAAATAGGGCCTCACCCCCCACCCTAGGATAGAAATAGGGCCTCACCCCCCACCCCAGGATAGAAATAGGGCCTTACCCCCCACCCCAGGATAGAAATAGGGCCTCACCCCCCACCCCAGGATAGAAATAGGGCCTCACCCCCCACCCCAGGATAGAAATAGGGCCTCACCCCCCACCCCAGGATAGAAATAGGGCCAAACCCCCCACCCCAGGATAGAAATAGGGCCAAACCCCCCACCCCAGGATAGAAATAGGGCCTCACCCCCCACCCCAGGATAGAAATAGGGCCTCACCCCCCACCCCAGGATAGAAATAGGGCCTCACCCCCCACCCCAGGATAGAAATAGGGCCAAACCCCCCACCCCAGGATAGAAATAGGGCCAACCCCCCCACCCCAGGATAGAAATAGGGCCAACCCCCCCACCCCAGGATATAAATAGGGCCAAACCCCCCACCCCAGGATAGAAATAGGGCCTCACCCCCCACCCCAGGATAGAAATAGGGCCAAACCCCCCACCCCAGGATAGAAATAGGGCCTCACCCCCCACCCCAGGATAGAAATAGGGCCTACCCCCCCACCCCACCCCACCCCACCCCAGGATAGAAATAGGGCCTACCCCCCCCCACCCCAGGATAGAAATAGGGCCTACCCCCCCCCACCCCAGGATAGAAATAGGGCCTACCCCCCCCACCCCAGGATAGAAATAGGGCCTCACCCCCCACCCCAGGATAGAAATAGGGCCTCACCCCCCACCCCAGGATAGAAATAGGGCCTCACCCCCCACCCCAGGATAGAAATAGGGCCAACCCCCCACCCCAGGATAGAAATAGGGCCAAACCCCCCCACCCCAGGATAGAAATAGGGCCAAACCCCCCCACCCTAGGATAGAAATAGGGCCTCACCCCCCCACCCTAGGATAGAAATAGGGCCAAACCCCCCACCCCAGGATAGAAATAGGGCCAAACCCCCCACCCCAGGATAGAAATAGGGCCTCACCCCCACCCCAGGATAGAAATAGGGCCTCACCCCCCACCCCAGGATAGAAATAGGGCCAAACCCCCCCCACCCCAGGATAGAAATAGGGCCTCACCCCCCCACCCCAGGATAGAAATAGGGCCTCACCCCCCACCCCATGATAGAAATAGGGCCAAACCCCCCACCCCAGGATAGAAATAGGGCCTTCCCCCCACCACCCCACCCCAGGATAGAAATAGGGCCTACCCCCACCCCAGGATAGAAATAGGGCCTACCCCCCCACACCCCAGGATAGAAATAGGGCCTACCCCCCCCCCACCCCAGGATAGAAATAGGGCCTACCCCCCCCCACCCCAGGATAGAAATAGGGCCTACCCCCCCACCCCACCCCAGGATAGAAATAGGGCCTATCCCCCACCCCAGGATAGACAGACACACACAGAGGGCCTTACCATGCAGCAGCTGTGGGAACTCGCCTTCTCAATTAGACACAGGCCGCACTGAGTGTCGGCGCGGATGCGGTGACGTCATCGCCGGAACACAGGATGCCGGGACCCACCAGACCAGAGCGCCGGGGCCGCGCTGTCATCGGAGCGCCGGGGCCGCGCTGTCATCGGAGCGCCGGGGCCGCGCTGTCATCGGAGCGCCGGGGCCGCGCTGTCATCGGAGCGCCGGGGCCGCGCTGTCATCGGAGCGTTGCGACCCACAGGCATCAGAGCGTCGGGGCCTACCGGAGGATTCTCCGGTACTCCGGTGGGCCAGTCCGACGCTGCCTGTAAAGGCCTCAATGCTGTAATTTACAAATCTCTATTCGTTATAATAGATGTAATTGATCCAATCCACATTTTTGTTGATCTGAATTTGAGGAATGATAGAGGCAAATCCTGCAGCAATTTGGTCTTGGGCTTTGTATCTATTAGGGACCCCCCTTGGGACTCCTATAGAATCAATATTGTTGAGGGCAACTTACCGTACTTCTCAATCTACCATTACCACATAACCAGTAGCAGTCCATTAGAATACCGGTGTGATTGGTCAATAAGTCACGGTCTACAGTAGAGTTTTCTACACAAAATCCATCTGCAAATATCCCCAAAGAGATCCCTGATCGGTCATCATTGTTGAAACAACTAAAATTGGCCGGAAGTACATATATTTCTCCTGGGGGCCTTATTTTGGGTTTTCTGGTGACAAGGGGCTGATATTGAGGACATTTAGCATCTGTCCCCCCTTTTAGTAGAGTTGTGAAGTATTGTTTTATGTTTAATGAAAATGTTTTTATTTTTCATATACTTGCTGAATGCTGAGAATACCATAAAGACGTTTGGTGGAGAGGAGTGGACTTTGATCAGCTACAGCCATAGTCAAAGGTCTGCAAGATCTACTCTTATATACACTTCAAGGAAAACAAAGCCTTAGTGTCTCCATTGCCCATGTAATAATTTACCAACCAATGGACTATGGACATTACTTCTTTATCCCTAAATCCCTGAGAAACCATCCCAGGTCTTCCCTGTATAATACTGTGTGTCACACCCGCCTTCCTTTTGATGGCATCAGTTCGCAGAGACTGAGATTTTATACCATATGTTGTCTTGGTTTGATTTCTCCTGAGCTCAATCTGCGAATGTTACCAGTCATTAGAGAACCTGAGGTTGTGTGAATAAGGGAAGAACTTGACAGCTGGTGCCGAAAACCCATGACTACACTCGAGGAGCCGAGAGGGTCCCCGAACTGGCAATCAAGGGGTGCTTTCTGGCCATTCTCTGGACCGACCTGAGCCTGATCAACTCCACTGAACACGGTAAGTTCATTGATTTTTTGAATCTTTGTCTTATCTGTGTCGTTGGTCCAGGGTTTGAGTTAGTTGCGCTTCTGAGCCGACCCGAGGGCCGCGCCTAAGTGACAGGTCTCGAGCTCTCTGCTGTGTAGCTCCAAGAATTTATATATTGTTATAGTGTCACTGCCAACCCAGGTTACTCTAAGCCTTCTCCCGACCAGTTGTGGTTATGGTTATTGCTGCAGCTGTGGAAATATTGAGTATTGAGTTGTGTTCGGGTCTCATATAGCAGACACTGACGGTTGAATTTTGATTTTGGGCGGATGGTTAAGTAGGGAGGGATAGTTAGGAGTCCCAAGCCTTGAAGCTTGAGTAGGGGCTTGGGGCTGCCCCAAGCCTTGAAGCTTGAGTAGGGGTTTGGGGCGGGTACTGGTACTTTGTACTGGTACCCATGTGGTGTTGCCCATAGACCTGGTTACTTTTTGGTAGGGACTTTAGAGATGGATAGAGAGTCGGCGCAGCATGCTGAGGAAGCACAAGGTTCTCATAAGTCGTGGTAAGACGTCATGAGGTTGTAATTTCACAACCGGAGGAACCAGGGGTGATTTGACAGTGGGAGAACGTGAAACTGTATTAATTCCGGAAACTGAAACTGATTGTACATTGAGCAGCTGCTATCAAATTCTTTGTAAAGAGGACAGAAAGGGTTAAAGCTTGTCTGGGTTAAAGTCTTTGTTTAAAAAGTCCTCCTGGAGGCAGAGATAAGGGACCTTATTATAGAAGATCTATTGCAAGAGAATCTTACTGACCATGGCCATGTCTGTGTGATTCTTTACGTACACATTATTTAATATTAATATATATATATATATATATATGTATATATATATATATATATATATATATATATATATATATATATATAATATCCAATTTGGAGCAGAGATCAATACATTCAGAGTGGCACACAGGTTTTAGTGTGCAATCCAAAATAGTTACTGCAATAATTTTCTGCCAGAGCAGAGTACAGGGTTGTGCAGCCGCAAGAAATGACTAGGTCTGACTGAATAACGCAGGAGATGGGGACTGCAGCCCCATAAAAAGGTAAGAAAATACATGTTATCTTGCCTATAAGCCTCCTGTGTCTCCGGTCAGAATAGCTATATAGTTGGCTTCTCACCTGTACAGTTTTGACCAAAGTAAAGCTCTGGTTATTGAACCTGGTCATATACAAGTATTGATCTTCTGTGGGTTGCTAATAGTTGGAAGTTATGTAGTGAAGTCATCAGCCATCATCTGTCTCATTAGTTAGAGATCTGTGTGTAGAATCCTTTAGTGTGCCCGCTCAGCTCAGAGTGCTTGATAGAAAGAGACGGGCAATAAGAGACAGTTCAAAGTTGTTGTCGTGGAAAGCAGTTTGAAGAAAAAGAGATTTTATGTGTTTTTCCTCCCTGAAACAAAGAAGAAAGATGGCAGAGCAGCGCCCTGCTAGACTTCACCCGCTTTATCCCATATCATAAGAAGGGTGGATTGATGGAGTCAGGAGAGACTTGTTATAATTATTGTTTAAGGTAAAAGCCATTCCCCACAGTGCTTTGGTGGCGGCCATCTTAAAACAGCATACCTGTGGCTGAGCCCGGCAGCCATTTTACAGTCACGTGGAGGGTGTGGTTTCTCAAGGCTTTGAGGTTGGTTATCTGTGGCTTTGCTCTGTTGGACGCCATAGAAGCTGGTTGGGGATAATAAATTTTGATAACAGTATGTTGTTGAAATTCAAGAGTAGGAAATGCCAGTGATATTGGGGAACTGCACTTTGTTCAGGTGTTATAGAGAGAATTCTGGAACTGAATAGTGATGTTTTTTTGTTTCATGATTAAAGAAACCCCCTGTGGTTGGAAAGATTATTCAGACAAGACAGTGGGCAGTAGAAGAAGTCATTTTAAAATAACATTTGTAAAAAGGTATTCCCTTGTATTACTTTGTATTACCCCTGAGACTTGTAGTCTGACAGGGGGAGACAGGGGGGGATGAGGCTGTAGTGATAAGACAAGCATTGGCAACATTCCAGACCATAGCAAAGTGTTATACAGGCAGTCCCCGGGTTACATACAAGATAGGGTCTGTAGGTTTGTTCTTAAGTTGAGTTTGTATGTAAGTCGGAACCGTATACTTTATCAATGTAACCCCAGTCAAAAATTTTGGGGTCTCTGTGACAATTGGTTTTTAAAAATGTTGGGTTGTCATAAGAACCAGGATAAACAATAAATCTTCATTACAAACACCTGTGATAACTGTTAAAGCTGTTTATTGCAGCCTAGGACTAAAGTACAGTAAATTACCAAAATCCAGAGGTCCGTTTGTAACTAGGGGTCGTATGTAAGTCAGGTGTTCTTAAGTAGGGGACCGCCTGTATTGTCTTGTCAGATAGAAGCTCAAAGGGGGAGACTATGAGATCCCCCCCCCTCCAAGCAGCAGTGAAGAGACAGATTAGAGGAAAACTCAACAAAGCTAATTACATTTCATCAAGTTATTGGTAACCAGTGACATTAGAAACTATTTTTGAGAAGTTCATTTGGTTAGGGAAGTAATCTGTGTGGTAAGTATTGCCACCAGGTGTCCAGCTTTCTACAGCAGTGATACTCTCAAAGAGTAGAACAGTAGTCTAGTTGTAAACTTATATTGTCCCTTTTGTGTTTTTAGCCCAGAGAGCTGATTCAAGATCAAGGTTCTTATGTTATGTATAACCACTGTTTTTACCTAGGTTTATTCTAGAGACAGTTTAGAGCTCAGAAATATCAGTAGAACTCCATATATATAATTCTAAAAAGACCAGTGATCCAAGGTCACCAAAATTGAGAGGTACTGGCTCTAAGCCAAGGACAGTACAGGAAAATGATTAAGGCTCATGGCTCATCATTTAGTGAGATGAGACCCTCTAGTGTTTGAGCAGATAGTGACAGCTTATTCATTGTTATAATTATCTCTCAGATTTTTAGCAAATTGCAGTCTATGTACCACATAATTTTTAGCTGTGTGCTCATAAGTGCTGGCCAAACACTTAACCAGCCTGCTACCAATGTTTACAATATGTTTTCTTTTTATTTCTGAGCAGGTTTTGTCCTTTTAGTTGACATACTGCCTTTGGAGCAAGGGGGGAGAAGATCAAAGTATTTAGTTAAATTTAATTAAGTTTCTTCCTCTCACGGAGGACCATGATTATGTGGCCCATACGGCGCAGGAGACGGTGGGATTTTCTCACGTCAAAGATTCGGTGCCCTGACCTTGTACTCTTTGTGGATGGTTCCAGGTATTATTGTGAAGGTAAATGTTATTAACATGTTATATGCTGTCATTGCACAACCCAACAAGGAACCAGGTATAAGAAACAGAAGCACTAATATTACATATTACATTAGTGGAACAGAACTGAAAGTATTGATATAAGTATGTCCCTTAGCTTAGGGTAAGACAGATAACATGTACACAGATTCAAGGTACGTTTGGAACAGCTCATGTTAACAGCCCTATGTGGAAAGCCAGTGCATTCATCACACCAGCAGAAGGTGCCTAGTGAAACATGCAGACCTGATTAAGATACTTATAGAGAGGCTACTCGAGCTTACAGTAGTAGCTATTGTTAAGAGTAAGGCACACGCCAAGGTGAACAGAAACACAAGGGAATGACTAGGCAGATAGAGCAGCCAATGAAGCTGCCAGGACGTCTGTACCCTTAGTCGCCACCATGACTGTGTTGCCAGCTGAGGAAACCTCTACCTTGGTAAGTCCTAACATACTACAGGTCCTGCAGAGACAAGTGGCAAAAGAAGGACAGAAGATGCAGCAAGAAAAAAGTGCCAGTCTGATCTGTGGACAATGGACTCTTTACAACCTATTGTGACCCAGGTGACTTATGGTTATATCAACCAGTCTGTGAGGGTTTCACCACGGCACAACCAAGATTTTTGTATCTTTCCCAGAGAGAAGTGTATTGACTATGTTCAGTTAAAAAATGGTCTACAGGTATGAGTGACCAGAGGTGCTTTAAAGGTACCCACTTCTCAAGAGAAGTTAAGATTTAGGGATAGATTGGGTAGTCACATCCCACCCCATCCACAAAGTAGCAGGAAGGTTGAGAGGTTGAATGGGACTCTGAAACTAAAGATCTAAAAGGCAATGGTGGAGACCGGGGAAACCATGGACCGAGGGTCTACCATTAGCCATTAGCCCTTTCAGTAAGATATAGGCCAGTAAAAAGACAGGATTGAGTCCCTATGAGATTTAATTTGGTTTGGTTCCTAGATTAGGATATTATTGTTCACAGTTGCTCCAAATGCAGTATGTGAGAATTGCAGACTGTATGATAACCTTACACATGCACTGTACTAAAGTATGTTTTTGAGTTCTCTCTTTCATGAGCTTCAACCTGGAGATCGGTTGGTGATAAAGAGCCATGTGAGGAAGAGAAATGACTCTGGAGATGATGATGCCTTCCAGGTGTTGTGGACAACAAGCACTTCAAGACAGCTAGAAGGAAGACCTAATTAGATTCACTCAAGTCAAGTTTTTTTCCTTTATGCCTTATTAAAGTTGATGGGGATTAATAAACTTCTTAGGGAAACAAATTAATTGTAGCATTGACCACCCATGGGACTCTTATATCTGGGTGGCTAGGTGATTAGTAGTCAGCCCTTAAACGACTAGGATTGTTTCTCTTAAGGGTGTCCTTATTAGCCCTTCCATTATTCTGTTTTCCATTACATTTTGGTCATATGTTGTGTGCAGAGGTTAATGTCTAGGGCCAGCGCCTCGTTGTAAAAAGACAACCAAGAGGAGAGACCAAAAGTACACTGAACTCCAAAGGTCCTCCTCCCTATAGGATTCACCTGTGGGAACATTGGAGTTTTAGTCTCCCCACTTAAAACCCAAGTGGTTTATAAGGATATTAGAAAGGGAAAGGACAGGAGGAGTCTATTCGGCAGATAAGTCCAAGTACAAAGGGGGGGTGGAGCACAAGGCTCTGTCCGTCTCAAACTGGTGAAGAAATCCTATCCCCTTCCCCACTGCTGACTAACTCCTAAGGGATTAAATGAGGTGTGAGGGAGAGATAAAATAAAATCATTTTAGGGGGGACTGTGAAGTATTGTTTTATGTTTAATGAAAATGTTTTTATTTTTCATATACTTGCTGAATGCTGAGAATACCATAAAGACGTTTGGTGGAGAGAAGTGGACTTTGATCAGCTACAGCCATAGTCAAAGGTCTGCAAGATCTACTCCGATGTTTGCCATTTCACAAGAAGGATTTACAATATTATATACACTTCAAGGAAAACAAAGCCTTAGTGTCTCCATTGCCCATGTAATAAATTACCAACCAATAGACTATGGACATTACTTCTTTATCCCTAAATCCCTGAGTAACCATCCCAGGTCTTCCCTGTATAATACTGTGTGACACAAATAAAGCATCTCACATCTGCCTTACTTTTGATGGCATCAGTTCGCAGAGACTGAGATTTTATACCATACATTGTCTTGGTTTGATTTCTCCTGAACTCAATCTGCGAATGTTACCAGTCATTAGAGAACCTGAGATTGTGTGAATAAGAGCAGAACTTGACAGAGTCATAAGGCACTCCACTAATGAATAATTCTGTGGTATAGGGAAAGGGGTAGTACTCAAGTGAGGATTGGCAGCAGCACAGGCTACACATCCTACTGTCATGTTACTGGCTCTTACAGAGTACCTGACCCATTCCAGCCATAAGTTTTTCCTGGGGGCAGTTCCTGTTTCAATGGAAAAGACTTGCTCCCAGCTGAGGACCGGTATAGGGATAACTTCCCCTACTACTCGCTGGAGGGATCCTTCGGCTGCCGTTGTGGGATGTGCCTCTGGCTTAGCTATGGGACGTTCCCTCACATCACGTAGATATATGTGGCCTACTTCTGGGTTCAAACTACCTACATGACAACCTAGGACATATTTTCCCAGGTCTCCCACTTGTGGGTTTTCCAGATTCAAATACAGAGGCAAGCAGTTGGCTTGACGGTTATAGCCAGAGAATTTTAATTGACCAGTGCTTAGGGTCAGTCGGGTGAGTAAAGACTTCCCCTGTTTATCCCTCCTGTTTCTTGCCTCCTGGGGGGGCGTACCCCCAGTTCTTCCCCGTGTTCCATCCCACATCTGACCAATAGCGACAATTCTCATTTCCGGGGCGAGTGACACATAAATAGAACTGACCCTTTACATAGGCGTCAAACCAATAATTAGTGGTAGTTCCCCCACTCTTACAATCTACAACTTCACAATAATCAAAGCTGTAAGTTTGACATAGAACAAGGATAGTTATGCAACCAGAAAGGATATGTTTCCTCATGGTGAGGCTGCACAGCTACATACAGCCGCCTCACCCCAGTAACACCGCTACATACAGCCGCCTCATCCCCAGTAACACAGCTACATACAGCCGCCTCATCCCCAGTAACACAGCTACATACAGCGGCGACAGCACGAAACATATATATATGTACATATGTATATATATATATATATATATCAATATATATATATATATATATATATATATATAGAGTATATACATACATTCCATATACACAGTATATACATAAACCACATCATTCACATATATATAAATGTACACACATATATGCTTATATAAATATATGCGTGTATAAACACAGTATATGCATCTATACACAGTATATACACAGTAGATGCATAAATACACAGTAGATGCATATATACACAGTATATACATATATACACAGTAGATGCATATATACACAGTATATACATATATACACATGTACACAGTAGATGCATATATACACAGTATATACATATATACACATATACACAGTAGATGCATATATACACAGCATATACATATATACACATATACACAGTAGATGCATATATACACAGTATATACATATATACTGTGTATATATACACATATACACAGTAGATGCATATATACACAGCATATACATATATACACAGTAGATGCATATATACACAGTATATACATATATACACAGTAGATGCATATATACACAGTATATACATATATACACATATACACAGTAGATGCATATATACACAGCATATACATATATACACATTTACACAGTAGATGAATGTATATACACTATATACATATATGCACAGTAGATGCATAAATACACTGTATATACATATATACACATATACACTGTATATACATATATACACATATACACTGTATATACATATATACACATATACACTGTATATACATATATACACATATACACTGTATATACATATATACACATATACACTGTATATACACATATACACTGTATATACATATATACACATATACACTGTATATACACATATACACACATACATATATACATATATACACATATACACTGTATATACATATATACACATATACACTGTATATACATATATACACTGTATATACATATATACACACAGAAAAACACATATGTATATACTTACCTGTTAGGGTTGACCGGGTGCCTGTCGGTCGCTTATTCGGCCGGGAAGGGGGGGGGGGTTGGCGGGAGCATGTTTCGTGCAGGGGACGGGGTGGTGAGCGAGCGGAGCGGGGAGTGGTGAGCGAGAGGAGCGGGGAGCGGGGGGTGGTGAGCGAGCGGAGCGGGGACCGGGGTGTGGTGAGCGAGAGGAGCGGGGAGTGGTGAGCGAGAGGAGCGGGGAGCAGGGGGTGGTGAGCGAGCGGAGCGGGGGGTGGCTCCCCATGCAGCAGGATGAGTGGGCGGGCAGTTTATGCAGGGGCTGGATCGCCGGGGAGGCGCTCACCTATGCCCGGAGGCGGAGGGCGGCGTTCGGCTCATGAGGGGGGGCACGGGAGGTGCGATCTGGTGGGGGCCCCTAGGGGGGGCAAGATGGTGGGGGCCCCGGGGCTCGAGCCCCGCCTATAATCCGGCCCTGATATGGACCGTCAAACCTCGGGTCTAGACAGTTCTTCCGGATATGTTTCTTTACATACACCTTGTCACCCGGTTGGAAGTCGTGGACCGTGTCACCTGTGGATTCAGGAATAGAAGCAGAGACCGCAGAATGTGTGTTAGACAGTTCTTTAGACAGACGGACAACAAACTTCCTGACTTGGGAAGCTGAATGTGGTCAACTTGGATCCTTTGGAAAGGGTAGTCTGACTTGGCCAGGTGCTGGTAGGGCACTTTGGTCGTGGGAGCTGGGTTGCAGGTAGCACAAATGGAACAGGCCTTGATGTAGGCATTCACAGCTGTAGATAATCCTGGAGCAAAATACATCTTCTTGGCATAGCCTTGTGCTTGGTTCTTTCCTCTGTGCGTTACCCCATGAGCCCAGGCAGCAATGGCGGGGTACAACTTTCTAGGGAGACAGACAAGTCCTTGCATTGTCCAGAGTCCATTCTCATAAGCAGCACCCCATGTTTTCCATGCTTTATGCTCTTCTTCTGGGGCCATCTTTTGTTCCTCTTGTAGCTGAGCAAGGGTAGGAGAAATAATCTTCTCTTCTTCTTTCTTCTTCTGGGCTCTAGTAGCCACCATGCAGGGGTAGGTCATCTCTTGTTTTTCCTTCGGGATCCTTTCCAGCCACTCGGATGACACATTCCCCATGGCAGCTTCTTTGGCCGCACAATCAGCTAGATAGTTTCCTCTAGCTGCTTCAGAGTTCACTTTTCCGTGAGCTTTTACCTTGATCACTGCCACCTTGGTAGGCAGTTGTAGAGCTTCCATCAGGCTCTTGATGAGGTCTACATGCTTCACTGGGGTACCTGCGGCTGTGATGAAGCCTCTGTTCTTCCAGATTATTCCAAAATCATGGGCAATGCCATGGGCATACCTTGAGTCAGTCCTGATGTTCACAGTCTTCCCTTTGGCCAAAGTACAGGCTTCCTTGAGGGCTATCAGTTTGGCTTCTTGAACTGACATGGAGGCTGGTATGGCTTCCGCTTTCACCACCTGTGTTTCAGCGGTTACCGCATAACCTGTATGGTACCTTCCAGACTGGTCTGCAAACCTGGAGCCGTCTGTCCAAAGTTCAAGGTAATTCCTGGGTAGTTACTCCTGGAGGCGTTGAGGTGTCATCAAGAAGAACTTGTAAGCAGTCATGAGGATCTTCAACTTCTGGAGCAACTTCTGAGTCACCTTCTTCCCCCCTGGAATGTGGAAGGAGAGTGGCTGGATTGATGACTGAACAACGTTTAAAGGTGATATGGGAAGGCAGAAGTAAAGAACACTGAAGTCTGAGGTGTCTCTGGTGGGCCAGATGTCTGGGTTGGGTCTGAGAAAGGACTGTCGCCAGATCATGTGAGGCTTGAATGATGAGGTCATGTCCCAGGACGATGTCAGCAGTCTTGTCTAGGAGTGCATGGGCGGCATGAACTGCTTTCAAACAAGTAGGAGATGTTCTGGCCACAGGGTCCAGAGGGCAAGAGTAGTATCCAATAGGACGTTGTCTTCCAGCATGTTGTTGCGCCAGGACACCAGTTGCATGTCCTTCACTTTCAGAAACAAACAGGTTGAAAGGCTGGGTATAGTTTGGAAGTCCCAAAGCAGGCGCTCTGGAAATGTCCATCTTCAGTTGGTGGTGACAGTCTTGTAGATGTGGGAGGACCAGAGGTGAAGCACCTTGTGGTCCTCCTGACTTTAAACAGTCATACAAGGGTTGCATAAGCCTGGATGCATCCGGAATACATTGTCTGCAGTAGGCGATGAGTCCCAAGAAAGACTGGAGTTGGTTAATGGTGGAAGGAAATGGTAACTTGGCAATGGCCGATTTCCTGTCTTCGGTGAGGTGTCTGGCCCCTTGAGAGACACAATGTCCAAGGAAAATGACCTTTGCGTGACACCATTGAACTTTATCCTTGGGAACTTTGCAGTTGGCTGTAGAGAGGAACAGTAGGAGAGACAATGACTCCTCACAGAGGAGAAGATTATCCACATACTGTAGGAGAGTAACTTGAGAATGCTTAGCAATCCAGGGAAACAAGACAGTCTTCATAGCCTGAGTAAATTGGTTAGGGCTGTTCTGGGCACCTTGTGGGCACCTTGTCCAAGTGAGTTGGCTTCCACAGGAAGTAAAGGCAAACAGATAACGGCACTCTGGGTGTAAGGGTACACTGAAGAAGGCATTAGCAAGATCGATGACCGTGAAAACCTTCGCAGAGGGTGGAATGCTGGCCAGCAAAGTGTTGGGGTTGGGTACCACTGGAGTTTCCAATACATTAGCTGCATTGATTGCTCTGAGGTCCTGGACTAACCTGTACTTGGGTGGTGACCCCTTGGGGGTCTTCTTCTGGACAGGAAATAATGGGGTGTTGCAGGAAGAGTTACAGTAGACCAAAACACCTTGCTTAACAAGGGCCTGAATCTGGGTGGAGAGGCCTTGTTCTTGAGCCATTTTCAGAGGATACTGAGGTATCCTCGGGGGCTGAGCCCCCTCTTTTAGATATACCATCACTGGAGGGACTGGTAGAAGTCCTACGTCGTCAGGTCCAGTTGACCAGAGTGAGGAAGGGAATTGGGCTGAGACCCGGTCCGGGACTCCATAGAGGGGATCAGGTTGATGAATTTGCTGAAGCATCAGAGGGAGAGCTTTAAATACACATCTGTCCATAGTTCCCTCTTCTGACCTGGGGTCATGTAATTCAAGTTGAAGACCTTGGGGGGTATAATTGATAGAAGCTCTGAGACATTGGAGAAGGTCTGCCCCCATGAGGTTGACGGGGCAGGTATCTGACACCAGGAAGCGAGCCATGACATCAGGGAAAGGTCCAACAGGGACAGGAATAGTGAGGGTAGACTCAGCAGTGGTGCCAGTAATGCCAATACAGGACAAGAAGTCATCAGACAGTTCCACAGTACTTGGGAGGTTAGGTGAGGAGATAACCGAGGTGGCCGCCCCTGTGTCCACTAGAAATCTCGTGGGGTGTCCGTCCACTGGGAGGACAATGGATCCACAAGCTGTTTTAGAGTAAAGCTTTGAAGCGTTTGTAAAGCAGGGCACAGGTTGGCCTGAACTTCATAATTGGTGGGGAGATCCTGAATCCTGTGGTCTTGGTTCTTGGTAAGTTTGGTCCTGGTACCTGGGTTCATCATGTGATCCTCTATAGCAGTGATGGCGAACCTTTTAGAGACCGAGAGCCCAAACTACAACAAAGACCCGCTTATTTATCGCAAAGTGCCAACACAGAAATGTAATTTATGATTTATACTCCCTTCTCTGTCACAGATTTCATTGATACCAGCACCTGAGGACACCAATAAAGCAGAAAATAGTCCCAGGTAGCGCTGTCCCTTTAAAATACCTGTGTGCACAGCAAGTCCTGGGCTGTCTGGGACTGCAGGAAGATACCTGGACTCATCTCTGGTGATGGCCTGAGTGCCCACAGAAAGGGCTCCGAGTGCCACCTCCGGCACCAGTGCCATAGGTTCGCCATCACTGCTCTATAGTCATCAGGTCTGGGTCCATTCCAGAACCCTCTATCGTCATCAGATCTGGGTCTATTCTGGGACCCTCTATAATCATCAGATCTGGGTCTATTCTGGGACCCTCTATAACAGTGTTTCTCAACCTTTCTAATGCTGTGACCCCGCAATACAGTTCCTCATGCTGTGGTGACCCCAAACCATGCAACTCACAGTAAAAACACAGTAAAATTGCGGCTCCGATGGCTATAGGTGACCCCCGGTTTTGGTCGTTCGACCCCCGCTGGGGTCCCGACCCACAGGTTGAGAACCACTGCTCTATAATCATCAGATCTGGGTCCACTTTGGCGCGGTCTGTAGTCATCTCGGGGGCGTTGACCAGGTCTGAACCTGCAGTCTCTTCTGACATGGCCTTGTCTTCCACAGTTCCAGCAGGTAGGGCGAGGTCTCTGGTCGTTGAATCCAAAGGGTCCTTGCTGTTGTGGTGTCTGCCACGGATAAGATGCATGGGGTACTGGTGGCTGAGGGTAGTAGTTGACAGGCATAGGTGGTCCTGTAGGGCAGTGGTGGCGAACCTATGGCATGGGTGCCAGAGGTGGCACTCAGAGCCCTTTCTGTGGGCACCCAGGCCATCGCCCCAGCACACCAGACAGAACTCAAAGAATCTTCCTGCAGTTCCAAGCAACTTAAAAGATGCTGCTTTCAGACATATTTTGATACTTACTTCTCTACTTCAAACTGTAGGAATAGGGAGAATGAGTAGACAGGGCCGAATTATCTTTGGAGGATTCTCTGTGTACAGTGGGACACTGGAAAGAAGCTAAATTGATGCAAATTTTCCATCTTTCTACTGTGTTGCTGTCCTCGGGAGGCCAATATGATTGAAAGTTGTTGAACAGGGAGCAATAACTTACTGCTTTAGTTTTTGGTTGGCACCTCGCGATAAATAAGGGGGGTTTGGGTTGCAGTTTGGGCACTCGGTCGCTAAAAGTTTTGCCATCACTGCTGTAGGGGCTTGCTGTACCATAATAGGGGCAGGGACCGGTTCTTCATCTGAGTCACTGTCCATTGAAGTGGTGGTCATCAGCATCACTTTCTTTTTCTTCTTGTCTTTCTCCTTATGTTGAGCTTTCTGGAATCCTTTGATTATGGTTACAGCATCCTTGAATCCTGCGGATAGGATTTCTGGACGAGTGGCAAGAACTTTGTCTGTAAGTTCATCTTGGAGGCCCTCCACTAGGGCCTTTACAAGCATGTGGGCTTGGATCTTATTATGAAGGGTGAATCCGAGATCCTCAAATTGTTGAGACAGTCTGGAGGAGTACCTGTCCACAGGTTCATCATTTTCCTGCTGGACGTCCTAGATAGAACCTGCCTGGTCGGTGAGGGATTCCTGTGCCCAAGTCTTCATCTGGGAACAGAAGTCCAACCCTGACTGGTAACTGTCCTGGTCCGGTACTGCCGAGGAGTCCAGGTACTTCAGGATGAACTGCAGATAAGTGTCAGGAGTTTTAACAGTAACCATATTGTAAAGATCCCTCCAGGTGGCACCATAGATCTGGCGGTTCTGCTCCGACTTCCGCAGAAACTGCATAGGGTGTTTATACAGGTCTGGGAGTTTACTGATGATAGTGTCCAGTTGCGTGGGTGTGAAAGCCACGTACCTAGTAGGTTCACTGGTGAGGGTCTTGCTCTTCAGGGGAGCTTCTACCCTGTTTAGGTCAGGGAGCGTAGGAACACTGGGTGTGATTGTGGTTTTCTTCATCTGGGACTGCAGGGTCTTCACTATGGATGGAGACTTGGTCACTATAAGCACTTTTGTGAGGGTTATTGATGGTTGTGTGATGATATACTCTTTGATAGTCCTGAGATGTGCTTGAATGCACTCTATCAGAGGGTATCCGTATGATCCTGAAGAGATGAGTGGCAGGGCTATGGTGCGGCGCGGCATGTAACGGACAGATGCTTGGTCAGCAGCGGCCAGGGACCGGAAAATCACAGTTCTGAGAGCGGCAGCACAATCTTCAGGGCTGGCCCCATCCCACCTAGGGTTTACAGAGTGTATTATAATATCACATGGGAGGGCCCCAGCGGCTGTGAGGGCAACACCCCCCACTGGGAGAGCGCCGGAGTCACTAGTGATCAAATCAGAATCTTGCTGTATGCCTTGGCCTCCTTCCCGGACTGTCTGGTTAGTCCTTCATCATGCTTCAGGTGTGGATTAGCAGGGTTGACTATGGCTCCCACCCTGAGTGTGGTAATGTCACCTATCCCCCCCGTGACGATAACTTGCGTGTTCTGCAATGTGTCAAGACAAATCGTGTATTTAGGATTCTACTGTTCGATAGTTTGCTGTCCACACTGTTCCTCTGTCTCCCCCTGGGGTGCCTGTGGGGTAAGCAGTGGAGGCTGAGGGGACTTGGTGTGTGAAGGTTTGGTAGAGAGTTGGGCCCCGGACTTGGAAGGGTCAGTTGGGTCAGTTTCCCACTCATCTCGCTGTCTGCTATAACGGCACGTGTTTCTTGTAAGCGACTATAGAGTGGGGACTCTTGCAAAATTTCAGGGGTTATCTGGACTTGAGGGGCCGGCTGATCCTGGTCACGCTTTTTGTGAGCACGGGTGTCTTTCTGGACTACAAACAGACCTAGTGCCTGTGAGGGGTGAGATGAACTTTCTTCCGAAGCGCTTGGGCCTTGGTAGTAGGCCCCGGAAGAAGTGAGAAGTGGATACAGTGGCTGTACCCGGGCCTCTGCAGGAGTACCAAGATGGCCGCTGCAGGAAGTGCAGCGCCACTTCCTCCGGATTTGGGGGTGTGTCTATGTGGGCGTGGAGCACCACACTGACGACACGTCTCCACCCCATCCGGGTTCTGAATTCCACATACGTCACATGTCCACCCTTCCGGACTTGAACCGGCACCATTATAGGGTGGTGGCACCCCAGAAGGAGCAGCGGCCATTTTAGATACATTTTTTCCATTACAATTTTTAACACTTTCATTACAATTTTTAACACTTTGTGATTCACATTTTACATATCCGTAAATCATTTCTGCCCCTTCACTGCCACCTTCTCCTTTCACCTCCGACCAACCTTCTTCCTTCAACTTCTTCGCTACCCTAAAGTGGGCTTGTGCTGACTCTAACATCCCCTTGTCCTTTAAGGACCCTTTACTACCATCTAAGATGGTCTTCCATAGTATGGGCTGTAATCTCCCTGACCTTGGCTGTTCTACAAACTTGTACAAATCTTTTGCATATTTCACATATTTCTTTCCTTCTCTCTGCTCCACTATCTGGGTTGCCGTCTGTGCTCCCGGGGGGGAGGCTGTGTTCCTTTTTCATGAGACGTAACATTCTGTCTAACTAAATAGAGTACTATGTTGGCGTGGCCACTCGCTCAACACAGTGATACCCGTTAAATCAAAATCCACACGTGCGCCACGGTGTTTCTCTGTCCTAACCAATTTATTTTTACTCACAGGCTCGCACAGTGGTCTGGTCCCCAACCAGAATAACGGTATCCACTACGGTACTCTATGCAGGTAACTCTCCTAGTGAGAAGTTCCTACTGGGTTATACTCCCCAGCTCGCCTTATTTCAGGCCTAGACACCCGTCATGGCGTATTTCTCTACTCTGACGGCCGATGTCACTAGACATTAATTAGTTACGTCTCTAAATATTCTTTTCCTGATCACAATACAACTTTATATAACCAGACGGCAACACACAAATTTACTTTCACTGTCCAGGCAGAAATTATCAGAGTGACTGATGGAGCGGGGGTGGTGTTTGAAAACTAAACTAAATCGTCTCCCTTGCTGTGTCACGGTTCTGAGTGTAGCGCTGAGACAAAGAGGAATGCCCACCACTCAGACAGTCACCACACAGACCCGTAGGGTCCGGAGACTACTAC
The DNA here is from genome assembly GCF_040894005.1 of Engystomops pustulosus. Taxonomy (NCBI): domain Eukaryota; kingdom Metazoa; phylum Chordata; class Amphibia; order Anura; family Leptodactylidae; genus Engystomops; species Engystomops pustulosus. The sequence goes on along the minus strand of NC_092420.1, from coordinate 40,549,431 downwards.
CTCACGCCCTCGGATACACAGGACCAAAGGTACACATAAGTACTATATATATAGTATTTACATAGACTTACCGTGTTCTTGTGAGATTGATCAGATCTCCTCCGGGAGCGTCAGGGGTCGTCCACCGGGTGTTAGTGCGGGTCCCCGGGGGCTCAGAGGCTCAGGCCCCCCACAGTTGAGCGCCAAATTGTCAGGGTCGTAATCGACAATTAACTGGTCCAGTCAGTCACCTCAAATCAGAGCAAGTGTGCACGTTTTCAAGATAAAATATGAGATAAGATTATTCAGTTTTAATCTTAAACAAGCTCCGCACTCCAGCTTTCATGACAGCAAGATAAGACTTTATTTCCGTGTTCCCAGATTTATACAAAAGAGAGAAAGGTGTGGTTATGTGTCATACAGCATCATAATGGGCAAGGATTAAGCAAATTTGTCTAGCATCCGATGTGCGCTGGTTGGTCAGTTCCAGTATCTGGACAGATAATGTCCTGGGCGTTGAGTTTCGATATGAGTGATGAAGCCTTCTTGGAATCAGGAATGTTGTTCTTTTCCTGGAAATAGGGTGTTGGATGTGTGGATGCTGGCGCCATCTTAAGTAATATTTCTGAGCATATTGCTGAGGAGGAAAAACTTTAGTATTTGCCAGCTATATAAAAGTATAAAAATATAAAACTAGAAGCTCATATACAAATATTCCCCTTCATGTATAAAACTATAAAGCTCATGTACAGATATTCCCCTTGACACTTAGTGCTCGGCTCTCGTGCCTTCTGAGCTTTTCCCCTAGCAGCGACTTAGGGAGACCTCTCTGATTTCTGCGTACAGTGCCGCATGCCGCAGTTTGTCTAGAAGTGAGGCACTTGAACAGGGTAACACTGGTATAAAAATTATCCAGGTAAAGATGGTAGCCCTGGTCCAGAAGTAGGTGCACTAAATCCCAAACTACTTTCCCAGTGATTCCAAGGAAGGGGGGGGCATTCAGGGGGCACTATTTTTGAAACCTTCCCTTCATATATCCTGAACTTATAAGTGTACCCTGATGCACTCTCACACAGCTTATACATCTTCACGCCATACCTTGCCCTCTTATTGGGAAATCTCCCTTTGAAATGTACCAGGGACTCGTCTTTCGATAAATTCCTCTCTGGAGTATACAATTCCATAAATTGGGCAATTAGATAATCTAATATGGGCCAGATCTTACACAACCTATTATAATTGGAGTCATCTCTGGGTGGGCACTGTGCATTGTCGGCAAAATGCAGAAACTTATGGATGGCTTCAAAGCGCAACCTACTCATCGCCATGCAGAACATCGGGGTGTGGAACAGTATGTCTGTGCTCCAATAGTCCCTGATAGTGGGCTTTTTGACGAGTCCCATAAGAAGTACTATGCGCCAAAACTTCTCCATCTCTGCTGCACTAACAGGGGTCCACCTGTACGGTTGTGCATAAAAAGAAGTGGGGTTTTGGGCAATGTATTGTGCAGCATAGAGATTGGTCTTGGACACCATCAGACCAACTAGGTCCTCACTAAAAAAGAGCCATGCCGTGTCTCTGCGTATCCCAGGACTGGCCGTAAAATCAGGGAACTGAGGGGCATAATTACTGGGGGTCACCCATGTGGGGTCAGAAGACTCAGGCACTCCAGGAGAAATCTCAGGCACTCCAGGAGAAGTCCCGGGCACTCCAGAAGTCCCAGGCAGTTCGGGACTACCGCGTAAGCGCCTTCTCGGGGGTTCCTCAGAGTCGCTTTGTGAGGACGAGGTAGACAAATAAAACAGACATTTGTCCCCACTAGCTGACTCCGTATCGGAGGCCTTATAATTATAAACCTCCAAATCAGTGTATGTCTTCTGGGACATGATGGGGGGGGGGGAATAGTATAGAACCTACACTACTCTACACCTACTCCACTACACCACTCAACTACACTACTACACCTACTCCAATACACCACACCACACAACAACTTCTCCTCACAACGCCTTCTCCTCCTCACATGCCTGCTCCACCACGCACGCCTTCTCCTCCTCACAACGCCTGCTCCACCACGCACGCCTTCTGCTCCACCACACACGCCTTCTGCTCCACCACGCACGCCTTCTCCTCCTCCACACAACGCCTTCTCCTCCTCCACACAACGCCTTCTCCTCCTCACAACGCCTTCTCCTCCTCACAACGCCTTCTCCTCCTCACAACGCCTACTCCTCCTCACAACGCCTACTCCTCCTCACAACGCCTACTCCTCCTCACAACGCCTACTCCTCCAACTCCTAACTGATCACACTGAAAAGTGCGGTTGTGGGGGATAGGGAAAACATACAGGGGGGGGGATAATTGAGTGTTTTGTGGTACAGTACAGGGAGAGCTCTCTAGCACAACTCTCTCTAACAACTCTAACACCAAAATAGCACTGTTAGAGAGGCCTGTGCTAGCTAGATCGGTCCCCCCAGCATCAGAGATCGCTGTCATTGGCCAATCTGAATCGATTGGCCAATGGCGGCGATCGACGTCACAGGACCAATCACATTGGTCCTGTGATGTTATCTGTGGGGTCTTGGCAAGCGATGCCGACACCTCCCAATGACGAGTCACCCAGTCAGCGTCACGATCGCCGTCATTGGCCAGTCACAATCGATTGGCCAATGGCGGCAATCAACATCACAGGACCAATCAAATAGGTCCTGTGATGTCATCGTTGGGGTGCGACAGAAATTGTTACGCAGAAAACAAGTCATCACAGAGCTCTTTATAAAAACGGTTACGGACGGCAGTGACCTCGGAGACGAGAAATGGCGCCCAAATGTCCGAAATGCGACTTTTACAACTTTTTACATCACATAAAAAATTGAATAAAAAATGATCAATATGTCGCACAGACCTCAAAATGGTAGCAATGAAAACGCCGGCTCATTTCGCAAAAAATGACACCTCATACAGTTCCATGCGCAAAAGTATGAAAAAGTTATTAGCTTCAGAAGATGGCAAAAAATATTTTTTCTTTTTTGTACACATTCGTATAATTTTTGAATATGTATTAAAACACAATAAAACCTATATAAATTTGGTATCACCGCGATCGCACCAAACCAAAGAATAAAGCTAAGGTATTATTTTGAGTGCACAGTCAATGTCGTAAAAACTGAGCCCACAAGAACGTGACGCATCTGCGTTTTTTTTTCCATTTTTCCACATTTGGAATTTTTTTTCAGCTTCGCAGTACACGGCATGTTAAAATAAATAACATTACGGGAAAGTAGAATTTGTTACGCACAAAATAAGCCCTCACATAGGTCTGTACACGTAAAAATGAAAAAGTTATGGATTTTTGAAGGTGGAGAGCGAGAAATGAGCGAAAAAACCCTGCGTCCTTGAGGGGTTAAAGGGATGATACCGTTTTAACCCGTTCACGACCCGTGACGTAATAGCACGTCACGGGTCGGCCGCGGGTGCATGGAGAGGGCTCACGCGCTGAGCCCTCTCCATAGTCGGTAAGTCTTTGCTGCATATTGCTGCATATTGCAGCAAAGGCTTACCGGTAACACCCGTGGGCGCCGCCATCTTTTCGAGGATCGCTGCTCCCCGTGACGTCATCGGGGAGCGGCAATATGTCGCCATGGTAACCTCGGGTCTCACGGGTTAACCCATGCATTACAATGTGCTATCAGCACATTGTAATGTATGAGTAGTAAAATCCCCATATACTGCCATACTGTAGTATGGCAGTATATGATAGGATCGTGCAGACACCCTAGGGTTAAAGTACCCTAGGGAGTCTGAAAAGTACTAAAAATTAAAATAAAAAAAAGTTAAAAAAAAAAATTATAATAAAAAACCCTAAAAACTCAAATCACCCCCTTCCCTAGAACTGATATAAATATAAATAAACAGTAAAAATCATAAACAAATTAGGTATTGCCGCGTCCGAAAATGCCCGATCTATCAAAATATGATAACGGTTTTTCACTGCGTTTAATCCTGTAACGGAAAATCGCGCCCAAAGTCGAAAATGGCACTTTTTTTGTCATTTAAAAAAATTTAAAAATTCTATAAAAAGTGATCACAAGGTCGAACAGTCCTAAAATTGATAACATTGTAAATGTCATCAAAATCCGCAAAAAACGACACCACCCACAGCTCAGTACACCAAAGTATAAAAAAGTTATTAGCGCCAGAAGATGGCAAAATCCCCCAAAAAAATTTTGTACAGGAGGTTTTAATTTTTTTAAATGTATGAAAACATCATAAAACCTATAAAAATTTGGTATCCCCGTAATCGCACAGACCCAAAGAATAAAGTAGACATGTCATTTGGGGTGCACAGTGAAATCCGTAAGATCCAAGCCCACAAG